>NC_041230.1:27560048-27577141 GCF_002837175.3 Physeter macrocephalus | reverse complement strand
GTGGCTTTTCTTGTTGCGGAGCACGGGCTCTAGGCGCACAGGCTTCAGTAGTTGTGGCGCACGGGCTCTAGAGCGCAGGCTCAGTAGTTGTGGCGCACGGGCTTAGTTGCTCCGCGGCATGTGGGATCTTCCCGGACCAGGGCTCGAACCCGTGTCCCCTGCACTGGCAGGCGGATTCTTAACCTGGAACTCTCATACCTGTCCCTCCCCCACTGTCCCCAACCCACCAACTAGACAAGGCTTTGGGTACCTGGCACCAATTCCAGAGTCTGTGTGGGCCTCCTCCCCAGGTTGGTCCTGCCTGAGGGTAGACCATGCCATCAGTCTGTGTACTCCTAGGGCTGAGGGATGGCCAAGGGGCAGCTGTATTCAAGGATGGGAGATGTGTGGATAGGGACTGAGCACTTGCACTTTGATGTTTACAGTGTGGAACGGAGGCAGGGGTGGGAAGAGAAGGGATGAACTACAGGCCAATCCTCCACCTTTGCTTTTGCCCCAAGCCCAGCAAGTGTTCGGGGGAGGCCTCCACTAACAACCCGGGAGAAGAATGCTGTTATGACCCCACTTTACAGATGACGAAGCCGAGGCTCAAGAGATTCAGTGGTTTGCTCAGAGTTATGAGGCTAGTAAGGGGCAGACCTGGGACCTGAATTTAGGGCTGCAAGACTTAGAGGCTGTGCTCATGCCTATGCTAGATGGACGGGGCAGAGAGAAGGCTGCAGGTAATCCTGTCCCACACCCAGGCATAAGAGGTCCCTGTCCTGGGCCTTGTGCTTTAGAGAGCCTACATATCCAAACACTCAAAACAAAAATTTATTAAAGAATACATGGGGGCCTCTGTCGCTCATGAGCTAGTACTTATTTGGCACAGTGTGATTAATTAACCCTAAACCCTGGTCTGCTCTTGTATCTAACACTGTTCCCTAAGAAAATACTCCTCCAGCTCTTGTCCTCTGTCCTCAAATCAACAAAAAGTGAGTCAAAGACCTTAACAGATGCCTCACTAAAGAAGACATACAGACGCCAAAGAAGCATATGAAAAGATGCACCACATCATATGTCTTCAGGGAAATGCAAATTAAAACAAGGAGATACCACTACACACCCATTAGAATGGCCAAAATCCAGAAGACTGACAACACCAAATGCTGGCGAGGATGTGGAGCAACAGGAACTCTCATTTGTTGCTGGTGGGAATGCAAAGTGGTACAGCCACTCTGGAAGACAGTTTGGCAGTTTTTACAAAACTAAACATACTCTTATATAATCCAGCAATCGTGCTCCTTTGTATTTACCCAAAGGAGTTGAAAACTTATGTCCACGCAAAAGCCAGTACATGAATGTTTTATAGCCGCTTTATTCATAATTGCCAAAATCTAAAAGTAACCAACATGTCCTCCAGTAGATGAATGGATAAACTGTGGGACACCCACAGTGTGAATGGAATATTATTCAACGCTAAAGAGAAATGAGCGATCAAGCCATGAAAAGACATGGAGGAGATAAATGCATATCACTAAGTGAAAGAAGCCAATACGGAAAGGCTACATACTGTATAATTCCAACTAGATGACATTCTGGAAAAGGCAAAACTATGGAGACATTAAAAAGATCAGTGGTTGCCAGGGGTTGGTGGAGGGAGGGATGAACAGGCAGAGCACAAAGGATTTTTAAGGCAGTGAAACTACTCTGTATGATACTCTGATGGTGACTGTATGTCATTAAACATTTATCAAAACCCATAGAATGTACAACACCAAGAGTGAACCCTAATGTAAACTATGGCCTTCAGGGGATTATGATGTGTCGATGCAAATTCACCAGTTGTAGCAAATGCACACTCTGGTGAGGGGTGTTGATAATGGGGGAGCCTATGCATGTGTGGGGGCAGAGAGCACACGGCAAATCTCTATACTTTTCTTTCAGTTTTGCTCTGAACCTAAAATTGCTCTAAAAAATAAAGCCTACTTTAAAAAAGTATCTGTATGCCAAGAGAGTTTATGGATGGTCCCAATGCCAATGTCAGACATGGAAACTGCTTTCAGAGTGCAGGATGGGGACTTCCCTGGTGGCGCAGTGGTTAGGAATCCACCTGCCAATGCAGGGGACACAGGTTCAAGCCCCGGTCCGGGAAGATCCCACATGCCGCGGAGCAACTAAGCCCATGTGCCACGACTACTGAGCCTGTGCTCTAGAGCCTGCGAGCCACAACTACTGAGCCCGCATACCACAACACCTGATGCCCGCGTGCCTAGAGCCTGTGCTCTGAAACAAAGAGAAGGCTCCGCAATGAGAGGCCCATGCACCGCAACAAAGGGTAGCCCTCGCTCACTGCAACTGGAGAAGGCCTGCACGCAGCAACGAGGACCCAACGCAGCCAAAAATAAAAATAAATTAATTAAAACAAACAAAAAAAAAGTGCAGGGTGGGTCTGAGTGGAAGAAATGAAAGGACAAATTAACTCATAAATCTTTCTCCTCAAAAAGCATGAATACAATAGATTCTCATGTCATAAAGTATCATTTCCCATTAGTGCGACACATGAATTTCTCTTAGTTTTCTTTGTGTTCTAACTTGTGTTTCCAGAACATTCATGAGTTTATGCTATTTGTAGAAGTTTCACAAGGCAACTGAGGAATATTTTGTAATATTAAACATTTCATATTACTCTTAAATTTATATATCTACACATATTTATAAATTGTTAGATACACATTGAACTCTAGAACTATGAACAATTTTATTTTTATAAAAATTCTTATTAAAATTTCATTAACTCTTTATAAAATTAAATAACACAGGACAGTGAAGCTAGATGGAAAAAACTAGATGTCCTTGGTAGCCTCCTTCAGCAAGTTTGACCATTTCTGGTCCTCTTGGAACAAGGGGAAAATAACCTCATTTGCCTAAGCCACTGTGCAGCTGAAAGCAATTTGATACATCGTGTAAGTATGATTAAGTCCTCCATGCTCCGTCTGTAGATTGATTATGACACTTGAAATAAACAGTTCTTATGATATTATGAATAAATAAATACTCTTTACTGGAGAACTAAGGGTGAATGGATCCACAGAGAAGGATATGTAACTCAATGTCCCTGAAATTGAGCTACTTGACGGAGAAAGGAGATAAGAAGGATACTCTCTTCTGAGACATGCTCAGAATCAGGATACAGGATACTTTTTAGTTTGTTTCATATTTGGACTACCATTTTCTTACAGGGCTTTTGTTTTTCCTGGCATTTCTAATTGCCAGGAATTTTCTCTCCTGCTATTTGTTAAATGATCTAATATCCATTACCTTCTTTCCTGATCGTCTGTCATTCTGGGTTTCCTTTACATTGCTCTCCTGGGTTGGATTCACTGCTTCTTGGATACCCTGTCATCCTCTATCTTGGACTTTTATTTGCTGGAGTACATCCTCAGCAATCTTTTAACAAAAGGATGAATTAGGGGAAACTGTCAGAATCCCTAAATGTTGGAAAACACCTTAATTTTTCTCTCATGCCTTATTGATAATTTGGCTGGATGTCACATTTTAAGTTCAATATCATTTTCTCTTAGCCCTTTTGAAGGTATTGCTGCACTGTTTTCCAACATTCAGTGTTGCTGGTATGAACACTAACATGACCTTTATTTCTCACTGTAAGTCTGTTTTTGAGAAATTTCTCAGCCTTTTTGCAATACTTTTATTGATCTTTAAAAATGTTGTCAATCGGGCTTCCCTGGTGGTGCAGTGGTTGAGAATCTGCCTGCTAATGCAGGGGACACGGGTTCGGGCCCTGGTCTGGGAGGATCCCACATGCCACGGAGCAGCTAGGCCCGTGAGCCACAACTACTGAGCCTGTGCGTCTGGAGCCTGTGCTCCGCAACGGGAGAGGCCGCGATAGTGAGTGGCCCCCGCTTGCCACAACTAGAGAAAGCCCTCGCACAGAAACGAAGACCCAACACAGCCAAAAATAAAAATTAATTAATTTTAAAAAATGTTGTTAACCATATTTTTAATATTTAAGAACTCCTTCTCTGAATGTTTATCATAATACCCAGGTTTTATTTTTCCTGAATGGAGTCATTTCCTGAATCTCCCTGATGAGTTAAAGGTTTTTTACTTTTATTATTAAGTTTCCTGATAGTTTCTTGAGCTATTTCTGCTTCTTTGAGCTGAAAGCAGGCTCTCTGGGTGCGAGTGAGACTTGTTGGCTGGCGGACTTGGTTCTAGCATGCCCAGGTAGGCAGCTGGCAGGAAGTTCTGGCCTGTGCCTCAGTGTCAAAACAAGAAGGGCCCTCTTCTGTCCCTCACCTGGGAGCTTGGCCCCTGTTAGACTAGTTACTTCATGTCTTTGGAGAATATCTCACGGTCTCAGCCTGGGGGAAAATGGTGGACCAACAAGTAGAAGTGAAGGAGGCCATGTGGCAGTACTACAGCCTCTTCTCCCATCAGTCACACCCTGGTTCCTGCACCTCCTTCCTCTTCTCTCCCAGTTTGACTCCCCAGCTGACACAGAACAAAATACCCATCCCTACCCCGCAGACTTCTCTACTTCTTGATCTGAGCAGTGGCTTCCTCTGCTCCCATTTACCCATAAATGTGATTCGACCCCTTCCGGTATTCCAGAAAAATGTTAAAATCTGATTCATTGATCCAAGTCATCCTCCCCCACACCAATTCTCTGCTGTTCTGAGTTTTTCTCTCTATCTGTCTTTCTTTAGTTTCTTTCCATGGATTTTCAGGAGGAAGGAGAGGTAAACGCACATGCTCCGCCTTCTTTTTTTTTTTTCTTTTTTTTTTTTTTGCGGTACGCGGGCCTCTCACTGTTGTGACCTCTCCCGTTGCGGAGCACAGGCTCCGGACGCGCGGCTCAGCGGCCATGGCTCACGGGCCCAGCCGCTCTGCGGCATGTGGGACCGGGACACGAACCCGCGTCCCCTGCATCGGCAGGCGGGCTCTCAACCACTGCACCACCAGGGAAGCCCCAGCCTTCTATCTTGAACCAAACATCTGGGCTCGGGTTTTTATTGGTATTATTTGAATGTCTGCAACAACCCTGCAGGATAGGGATTATTATCTTCATTCTACAGGTGAAGAAACTATACTCAGAGAAGTTAAGGACGTTTTCCCTCACTCAGGCAGGACCAGCTGAGAGGGAAGCTTGAAGAACATAAGGGAAAATGAGCTGGGGAAAAGGCCGAAGTGAAAAGGGAGCAGACTGGTTACACGTGGCCCTGAATGGGTAACACTTGAGCAGTGCAAGAAAACCACCAAGGAAAGCGATTTTAGGTCAAGAAAAAGAAGAGCTTTCTCATGGCAGAGCCATGTGGAGGAGGAAAGCACTGTGTCAGCAGGCTGATACATCATGGATTGTGCTCCTGTGTTGCCTAAGGGACAATGGAGACCTCAGAGAGGCTGTGACAGACGCTGCACCTGCTCAGGCCACACTCCAACTTGGATGGAGACCAGAAGAGGGTTTGGTGGAAAAGGAATGGAGCCCAGGTCCCAGGGCGGGGAGGGAAGTTCCTCACGTGGACTGCAGGGGGGCGCTCCAGACCCAGAGGCAAGTGCAGCCTGGGTAATCCCTGAGTCCCAGGGAATTGTACCTGGGGGTGGGAGCGGGGAGGCGTGTTTGAGGATCTGTTCCACCTCAGTCTGGCTGGGTTTGGAGCCCAAAAGATCCCAGGAAGGGACTAGAACTCTCAGACACCGCCGCGGGAGGATCAATCGGGACAAGTTCTCCAAGGGCCGATTAGGCCTTAGGTGGAAAAGGCCTTAACAAGGTGCAAACCACCCAGATTCACAGGGCATAAGGCTTTTAAAATAATTTGGCAATGTACGTCAAAGGCTAAAATCGTTCCCATTTGTCCCAGTAGTTTCACTTCTGGAAATCTATTCTAAGGAGTTCACCACAAATTCGGGGGGAAAAAAAAAAAAGCCTCACTCACTCACAAAAAGGTTTATTTTCACTATTTACAATTGTGAACAACTGGAAATAACTTTAAGTCCATGAAGCTGCTCTAGTAAGCCATGGTCTGTGCACACAACAGGATATGATACAACCATGAAAAATGCAAAAACACAGGAAATGATTATGGTAACAGTCTTAAATAAATATTAGGTTACAAATTCATTACACAGGAATTTTTTTTGAAAAAAGAAGCCATACAAAATATGGAAATGAAATATACTAAAATGTCAACAGTGGTTGTGTTCAGATGGTAGATAAAGATAATTCTTTACTTTTCCTTCTTTCTATTTTTCTGAATTTTCCAAAATTTACTGAAGTAGCATTTTTAAAAATAAATAAATACTGTTTGAAAAAGAAAAAAATATGTGTACTTTGAGCCAGAAATTCTACTTCAAGTCATGTTGTGTCCTAATGAAAACATTATGGACACACACAAAAGATACCGAGATGTTTATCACAGCACGGAGTATAATAGTGAAGATTTGGGAACAACAAAAATGTTTCATAGTTGGGGATTGGTTAAATAGATTGTGGAATGAATCTACTAAAATAAAATTGTAGAAGTCAAACTACTTTCATGGACAGATGTTCATAATCTACAGATAAGCAAGGGAAAAGTCATTTGTAATGCAGTGTTTACTTTAGGCTTCTATTTTTATATTTGAAAGGATTACATATGTTTTTTAATTTTTGAAAAATTTCTACAATAAACAAAAAAGGGAAAAGAAGGGAAGGGGAGCTAGATCCAGGTGTCTTTTAATCTGAGGCACAGATGGCCCGATTTGTACAATTTATCTTTGAAGACAGGGGAAGGGCAGAGTATTTGAAATTGAAACTGTCTTAGAAAATTTGGGCCAAGTGACTGCAATAGACATTAGCTAGATGGGGGCCTCCCACCCCCTCCAAGCCCAGCCTCATCATCCACCTTCCCTGGCAGGTGCTCTCAATTGCTTTTGAGTATTTCAGCCCCCAAATATCTTCATCAAGGAGGCAGGGCTAGCCCTGACTATCCACATTTGATGGAGGATGAACCAGAGGTCCAATACAAGTTTGTGACAAGGCAGGGGTTGGAAAGCAGGCTTTCTGATTCCCCTGGCTCCCTTCCCTACATGTTTGAGCTGCTAAAACTCATCTCACAGTTTTATAGGGTAAACGTAAAGCAGCACTATTGACATTTGGAGCCAGGCAATCCTTTGTTTTGGGAGGTTATCCTATGCATTGCAGGATCTTTAGCAGCATCCCTGGCCTCTACCCATTAGATGCCAGTGGAGTAACTGCCTCTCCCCACCCAATAGGTTGTGACCACCAAAAATGTTTTTGGACATTGCCAAATGTCCCCTGGGAGGCAAAATCGTCCACAGGTGAGAAACACTGAAGATGAGATGTGAAATAGAATGTCCCCGGGGTCCTTCCTTGGATTAGACGATACCACTTGCCCCCAGACCGGGGCGGGAGGGGAAGGGGGTCCAATAAGGAAGGAAGAGAGGGGAGATTGGTTTATGTAAAAAGGCATAGTTGCTACTACTCTACACAGTGCTCATCTTACTGTGTGTTGACTTTTTATTAAACGGCTCCTTACCCACATGGTGGGTTCTTGGAGAAGACGGACACTGTCCTACTCAGCTTTGTGTCTGCTGTTCCTAGCACAATGTCTGCATTAAGGCAGAGCTCAATAAATATTTGTGGTATGAAATGAAAGAATTCACCACCACATGACTCACTAGGCAAAGCAGGATGCTGGGGACCATAGGATAACTTCATTAATACATATTTAATTCCACCTGAGTCTTTTCCTGACACAGCCTTCAACAGCGTCCCACAAAAACTGAGCCCAAAGTCAGGCTCTCTTGGTTCTCACACTGATTCATTCACTCAACAATCAAAGGACAGGGCTTCCCTGCTGGCACAGAGGTTAAGAATCGGCCTGCCAATGCAGGGGACACGGGTTTGAGCCCTCGTCTGGGAAGATCCCACATGCCGTGGAGCAACTAAGCCTGTGCGCCACAACTGAGCCTGAGCTCTAGAGCCCATGTGCCACAGCTACTGAAGCCCGCGGGCCTAGAGCCCGTGCTCCACAACAAGAGAAGCCACCGCAATGAGAAGCCTGCACACCACAACGGAGTCCCCGCTCGCCACAACAAGAGAAAGGCTGCGCGCAGCAATGAAGACCCAAAGCAGCCAAAAATAAATAAATAAAATAAATTTTAAAAAAAACAACAAGCAAAGGACATTTCAGGTGTGCAGGGAGCTTTGCTAAGCACAGAATCAAGAAGAGACGAAGGAATGGCCTCTTTCAGCCTCGGCCTTCTGGGACCTCAGAGTCGGCTAGGGAGACTGTCAGACTAACTTGTCCCCTCTCCTACAGGGTAGAAAGTATCTAGACAAACCCCCATAGAAGTTCCAAAGAGGGCAATTACATCTGGATGTAGGCAAGACTGAAGACTTCCTGAAGGAGGTGGCCTCAAAGGATTTTAAACAGGTAGAAATTGTGGGCAGGAAATTCCAAAAAGAGGCAACAGCATAAGCAGAAGCATGGAGGCAGGAGAGCTTGGGGCATATTTCTGGGTTAGCATGGATTACATTTGTTTGCCAGGGGAGGTGGGGGCCAGACAATTAAGAGATTGGAAAAGTAGGCTAAGGGGAACCGGCATCCATCATTTGCAAGTTCCAGATCCTAGAAGATTTCTGAACAGAGAAGTGTTCACTGAGCAGTGTTTATTGAGCACATATTATGTGTTAGGCAATCAGCTTGAAGAACCTCACTTAATGTGCTGGAAAGGGTGTGGAGAACGGGAACCCTCTTACACCGTTGGTGGAAATGTAAATTGGTGCAGCCACTATGGAAAACAGTATGGAGGTTCCTCAAAAAACTAGAAACAGAGTTCCCATATGACCCAGCAACCCCACTCCTGGGCATATACCCAGACAAAACCATAATTCAAAAAGATACATGCACACTTATGTTCATACCAGCACTATTTACAGTAGCCAAGACATACATGGAAACATCCTAAATGTCCATCAACAGATAAATGGATAAAACAGATGTGGTATATATATATATATATATATATACACACACACACACACATACATACATACATACAATGAGATATTACTCAGCCATTAAAAAGAATGAAATAATGCCATTTGCAGCAACATGTATGGACCTAGAGATTATCATACTAAGCAAAGTCAGAAAGAGAAATACAAATACCATATCACTTATATGTGGAATCTAAAATACAACACAAATGAACATATCTATGAAACAAAAACAGACTCACAAATATAGAGAATGGACTTGTGGTTGCCAAGGGGGAAGGAGGGTAATGGAGAGAAGGATTGGGAGTTTGAGATTAGCAGAGGCAAACTATTACATACAGGATGGACAAACCACAAGGTCTTACTGTACAACACAGGGAACAATATTCAGTATCCTGTGATAAACCATTATGGAAGAGAATATGAAAAAGAATATATATATGTATAACTGAGTCACTCTGCTGTACAGCAGAAATTAACACAACATTGCAAATCAACTATACTTTAATAAAAAGTTTTTTAAAATCTCATTTAATGCTCACCATAACCCAAGAGGTACGGAGTATTATTATCCCCATTGAATAGCTGAGGGGAACTAGGGAGATTCAAACTCAGGTCTGTCTGACACCAAAGCCAGTCGCTCTTAAGAATGGCAGTCTTCACTCACTGCAGTTCGAAGATTTGGGAAGTGGTGTCAGGGTGGTCTGGGTTATGTGGGCAGTGCAGAAACCCCCTTGTGCTTCTGCTGCGGGAGCCCAGCAGACACCCAAGAGAGGCCCCTGCAGTTCAGGAGCCCCAGGCTAAAGAGGACCCTTCCCCCGTCAGAGCGCCCTCCCTCTGAGCCACAGAGGAGCTGCGCCAGCCCCGAACAAGAACTTCCGCGACAGGGTGGCCCTTGAATCCCAACCCACCAAGCCTCAAAATCAGCTCAGCCTGAGCCTCTAACTCTCTCAGGGTTTAATAACTACTCCCCCAGGCCCCCCACCGAGAGGGGATGGCAGGCCCCCTCTGTCCCTACTCTACTGAGGAGGTTCAGCCTCTAGGGAACACTCCGAGTTACAATCCGTAGAGCCAGGCGTACACACTGAGCACCAAGGTATTGGCACATATGCTGGGGTCATCCTGGCCACCTTATGAAACCTGAAAGCGTGGAGACAGCCCTTGCTCACCTCCTTCCTCCAACACCCCCATCCCATCAACAACCAAGGAGAAGCGCAGACTTTCCTTGTGGCGTTTCGACCCCACACAAAGGTGCCGATGCCCAGCTAGGGAGGATGCAGGAGGGGAGAGGAGACAGAACCAGCAGCCGGGTTGGCTCTGAGCACTCAGGGGGTCAGCCTGGTGTAGGGCAGTATTTCCCCAACTGCAGTCCTTTGAGAACCACTTGCACTATTTTAGTCATCACATTTCACCTGGTCTATTATTATACTGAAATGTTTCTGAAAAGGAAATCTTGTATCGCTATTATAGAGGAGAAATTGCATCGTGTGCCATAAACGGGGGGTAACCATGGAGACAGAGAAGAAATGAAGCAAAGTTATGCCATTTCTAGCCAGGTTCTGTAGCAGGCTGAGGCTCCCTCCGCATGCCTTCCCTGACTCCTTACCCTCTCTCTCTGTTAAAAAGAGGAACAGGGCAAAAAAAAAAAAAAAAAAAAAAGAGGAACAGGGCAAGTGTGGGACTGAAGACATCCTAGCACTAAATTGCGTCTCCTTGAGGTAATCAGGAAGACTGATGGAGAACTGAAAGGGGAATAACCTTGTGTTTATATGTGTCCCGGTTGTTTTATAAATTCATCTCACTTTGGGAAGCTGGACCACTGGAATTAGACTCGGAGTCAAGAAATGGGGTTCAAGTTCTGGCTTCACTACATCCTTGCTGTGTGACTTTGGAAAAGATCCTTGCTGTCACTGGGTCTCCTCATCTGTTAAAATGAGGCAGATGGTACCCATGGCCTGGGTTATTGGGAGGAGTCTCAACCACTGCTCAAACCCTGAGGTGAGTGGGGCAAGGGCACTTTGGGAGTGCCCTTTTGGGAGGGGAAGGGCACTTTGCCAAATCAAAGGTAAGACCCCAGGTGCATCAATAATCTGGTGGCAATTGGGAAGCTAATGTCACAAAAGGCTAGAATTGGGTCCCCAGAACCTAGTTATTGCAGCTTACGACTGCCCCAGGCTCAGAGATGTAGTCCCCTGGAGATGAGAACTGGGTCCCTGACAATGTAGGGGTGGGACCTGGTCCAGGCTAGGGTTGGCTTAGAGTGGAAAGTCCATCTCCACTGAGAAGTCTAAGTCAGGGCTTTGATGGCCTCCTGCCGCTCTCAGGTGTGGAAAACCATTTGTATCATTGGACAGACTAGGTTGACTCAGGGCACTGCACATCATGGGGCCTATATGGGGCATTTTCAGGGGCCTCAGACCTGCCTTGTGGGTAAAGAGGCAGGATCACTTTCTTTGCTGCAGACCTGAAGATTCTGCAATTCCACAAAGTTTGCTTGGGATATCAAAACATAGTTGGCAAAAAAAAAAAAAAACGTAGTTGGCTATTCAGAAGCACATAATAGGCGCTTAAAAACTGGAACTCATGGCAAATTGAATTAAAGATATCAGGGCAGGCTGAATAGCATTGTGCTTAGATTCAAGTCCTGGCTCTGCCTCCAGGGCAAATCACTTACTCTCCCCAGCCTCAGTTTCCTCATCTACAAAATGGGTTAACAATGCCTACCATAGGGTTATTGGAAAGAGTCAGTGATATAATATGTGGAGTGTTTAGCTCCACATGGTGCTCAATATGGTGCCTCAATATGCATAGTAAGCACCCAGCAAGTGGTCGACGTTATCCATATTAGCCACTAGTAGTCATCTGGTCAACCTATGTGAAAACTGAAGAGACACTTCCGTGAGTTCAGAAAGCTAGTTATTGGAAGAGCTGGAACTAGGAACCATGGGGCTCTTAGACCAGTGTCTCTTCCCCTGCTTCAGCTGCTCCTGTGAATAACATTGCTCATTCAACAATCATTCTACTAATAAGTCTCCAGATCTCTCCAAGAAATGACTTTATCTGCAGATAAGCAAGTTTGCAAACTCTTTAGGTACACTAGTGCTTACCCAGGCTTCTAAACTACCGCCCAATTTTCAGTCCCAGGATAATAAATTGGGAAAGTCTTTTTAAGAGCAACGCCAACAGTCTTAATCCTGCACTGAACCAGTTTCAGCCAGGGGTGGGACTTGCTAGACTCCTTGCTTTTTTCTGAGATCACCTGGGGATTTTCCATCCATTAGTTGGTGTGACCTTGAATGATCTCCACCCCTCAACCTACCTGATCCTGCCTCCTGGCCCCAATCTAATTAAAAAGATAAGCATCTCCATGAGCTCCCTTCTCCCAGGAAGCACTGGGATTGGGTGCAGGGCCCAGGGTGAGGATTGATGTTTGTGACCCAGCTGGTCCAAGCCAACACCTGGAACCCATGTTAATCAGAGGCAGCTGCAACTCAAGAAGCACAGAACTGAGGCCAACACTGAAGCTGGGTGTCAGGTAGGAGCTGTAGGGATCCCAGGCTCCTGCAGAGTCCTCCCCTGACCTCCTGAGTCTCAGACTTATTTGCATAGTTGGTAAGAGCCAACATGGTTAGGGCCGTGCTCTGAGAGCTTTCCAAGTGCCATCCGATTTAAGCCCCTAACAAACCTGTTCCCATTTTACCCTCGGGCACCCCAAGACACGGAAATGTTAGCAACTTGCTAGTAACTTGTCACGTTACTAGTAAGTAGCAGAGTCAGACTGTGAACGTGAGACAGGCTGGGACCTGGGACCCTTTGCTGCAGTGCTTGCACCTGAACAAAACTCTCCTTGAGCAACAAAATACAAAGAAACCATAGGGGACTAAAAAAAACTGCGTGCATGCACAGTTGGGGCAAATTATGAAAAAGATACAAAAAGACCAAAAACCCACACAGCACCAGCAAAGGGGTGGGCAGACGACCTAAGCCACCCCTTGGGCCGACCCCCGGACCCACCCCTACCCTCACCCCATATAAGGAACCAGCTCACCCCCCTTCAGGGAGTGAGCAAGGGAACCCCCCTCCTGCTGCAGCAGGAGCCCCAATAAAGCCTTGCCTGGGGACTTCCAGTCTTATCCACACAATGGATAAGACTCCGTGCTCCCAATGCAGGGGGCACAGGTTCGATCCCTGGTCAGGGAACTAGATCCCACATCAGGGAACTAGATCCCACACGCATGCCACAACTATGAGTTCTCATGCCACAACTAAGGAGAGCCCTCGAGCCGCAACTAAGACCCGGTGCAACCAAATAAATAAATACTAAAAAATAAAAATAAAAGCCTTGCCTAATTTCTTGTCTGGTCTCTTATCAATTTCTATTGATTAAGGAGGCCAAGAATCCTGGTCGGTAACAAAGGCAACAACTTGACTTCAGAGCCATTCATTCATTCATTCATTCAATAAATATCTCCTGAATGTCTCCCATGTACAGGACACTGTCCCAGGCACTTCATATGTCAGTGAACAAAAGAAATGATTCCTTATCAGATCACGGTGCTTAAATTCTAGCAGGGGACGACAGCACATAAGCTTTACAAATAAGTAATTTACTTCATTAGAAGGTGTTAAATGCTACGAAAAAAGAAAAGATAGAGCAAAGTATGGGGGATCAGGAGTCCTGTGGGTTTGAGGTATGTGTTGCAATTTTAAACAGGGCGATCGTGGTGGGCTTCATGGAGACTGCAAGATTTGAGCAACAGTTTAGAATAAAGAAAGAAGGGAATGAGCCATGTGGATATCTGGGGAAGGAGCATCACTGGTAAAGGGAACATAGAATAAGTTTACGTTGTGAGAATTAACAAGGGGTCAGAGGGAAATAAAGGTGGGGTTGATGGGGAACCCTCTGGAGCGACACATCTACATGAAATGCTCTTCGGAGGTCACAGAAGCTGAGAACTGAAGGATGAGGGGCCCGGCCATGTGAAGAATTGGGGGGAGGGTGTTTCCGAAGGATGTTGTGGTTTTTCAGATCTCTCAATATCCTGGCCACCCTTGGGTGTGGGGTGATATAGAGAAACATATATACATATACAGAGAGAGAGAGAGATGTTAGGAATTGACTTACGTCATTATGGAGGCTGAGAAGTCCCACAATCTGTCACCTGCAAGCTGGAGACCCAGTAAAAACCGGTGGTGTAATTCAAACCGAGTCTGGAAGCCTGGGAACGGAGGAGCCGATGGTATAAATCCCAGTCCAAGGCCAAAGGCCGGAAAGCCAGGAGTCCGAGGGCAGGAGAAGATGGATGTCTCAGCTCAGGCAGAGAGCGAATTCACCCTTCCTCTGCCTTTTTGTTCTACTTGCACCCTCAGTAGATTGGATGATGTCCACCCACAATGGTAAGGGTGATCTTTCCTCAGTCTTCTGATTCAAATGCTTATCTCTTTTGGAAATATCCTCACAGACATGCTCAGAAGTAATGTTTAATCAGCTATCTGGGCATCCCTGAGCCTAGTCAGGTTGACACATAAAATTACCCATCACCGGTGGGTGGGGGGCGGAGATTGTTCTCCCAGCTCAAGCCTCAATCCCGAGGAAATCTGAGAGGCCCGAGGGGAAATGGCACGGAGGCAGCTTTGGCTGAGTGTGTTGGGATACACATCTCACCTGGCACTGAAAGCGGGAGATAATGAGACCTTGAGTGGGGTCAAGGCTAGGGCCTAGGCCAGACAAGTCTGAGGCTGGAGTGCCCTCAGGCAAAACAAAAACAAGCAAGAAATAAACAGTAGTGCTACAGGTGGTGAGCTCTGCAATCTGAAATTGCATGAAGCCCCTGTTGAGAACCAACCCGGGCTTCACGTTAAATACCTTGGGATATAAGATTATATCGTCTCCTCTTTGGACTCTTCTTTCTTCCCTTTTTCCCTTCCTTCAACTTTACTGAAACTTAAGACTTGTGGGGCGACACGTAGCAAACTTGCAAAAGCCTGGAGAAAGCTAGCTCAACCCCTTATTGGAGGCCACTTGGAAGCTAATATCTTGGGGGTGAGGAGTTTCCAACCAACATTTTAAACTGCTTTGTCCAGCTCAGATTTAGAAGAGGCTCAGCTTTGCATGGGGGAAATTCGGAGCAAGGTCCACCCTCTCCTAGCTAGTCTCAGTCTCCCCCGCTCAGCAGAACCAAAGCCTGGGGACTCACCAGACCCGCCTTCCTTGGGAAGCAGCCTTGAGACCACCTCCAAAGAGGGAGGGCTGCAAATCCTACACAGGTATTGACTCTTTAATCAAGAGAAATTGCTAAGAGGCCAGATGAGAAATTCAGGCAAGCTTTTACTGGGGCTCTGGCTGCAGCACAAGGGAGTGAAAACGAGAAACAACTGCCCTTGCTCGCTCTCCAAGGAGGGTGGGCTCGTTCCTTAAATGGGGTGAAGGTAGGGGCCGTTTGGTGGGTTGGGCCGGAGGGGTGGCTTAGGTGGTCTGCCCACTCCCATGGTGGTGCTGTGTGCAGAGATCATGCGCAGTACCCTGATTTTACTCTCGGCACTTCAGAAATGGCAGTTGGTTTGTGGCGCTTTTAAAGTATCCTGCTGTTCACAATTGCCCCGACTGCGCATGCGTGGTTATTTTTCGTCTCACAGTTTCTTTCTTTTTCTTTTTTTTTATGTTTTGGCCACGCCGTGCGGCATGTGGGATCTTAGTTCCCCAACCAGGGATCGATCCTGTGCCTCCTGCACTGGAAGCGCAGAGTCTTAACCACTGGACAGCCAGGGAAGTCCCTCTTATAGTTTCTTTGTAAATGAAGAGACATTTGTCCAGGTTCAAGTGCAAGCACTCTGGTAGAGAGTCCCAGGTCCCAGCCTATCTAAGTATCTCTTTTAAAAAAGTGGAAATTGGGTGTGAGAGGTGATAAGATCCCTTTGGGAGGGCTTGTGGAGGAACTTCCATTCTTGGCAAGGCAATAGGTGTTCCAACCAAATGCCAGATGCTAACCTCTCCCACCTTCACCTTTCAAATGTTTTATTGCAGGAGTCCTGGGATAATTTTTTTTTCACTGTCTCTAGATGAGCCTTGCCCCTGTGAAGCCCAATACAACCATATGAAAGGTGCTTGCACTACAAGCAGGAAAAGTGAGCCTTCCCCATGGGGGTCGCCATGTGACTGCCTTGTCTGAAATGCCATTAGCAATCCTTTCTCCTGCTTCTTTAACCCTTGACCAGTTGTCTAATGCTGTCCTTTGTTCTTCTGTTTCCTAGGGACTAAGTGTCTTGATTCGCTAAGTGAGGACACAGACTTATTTGCAAAGGACATGAACTGTCCTTCGGCTGCCGGCCACATCACTTCAATCTCTGCCTCTGTGGTCACGTCGCCTCCTCCTCTTCTATTCTCTGTGGATCTTCTAAGGATGCTCATCACTGGATTTAGGGCCTATCTGGATAAGCCAGGACGATCTCACCTTAAGATCCTTCATTACATCTGCCAAGTCCCGTTTTCCAAATAAGGTAATAGTCACAGATTCCAGGATTTGACATGGATAGCTCTTGAGGGGCCATTTTTCAGCCTACCACAAGTACAAGGGACTCAGAAACCCAGCAGAAGGAGCAGATAAAAGGAGATCCACTTCCCTCTGAAGCTGAGATGCAGCCACGTAGCACCGCTACCCTTCCTCCGTCCCAAAACTCCCACGAGTCACCCCAGACCTGCCCTCTAGGCCTCCCAGAGCAGGTCTCTCCCGAAGCCAGTTTTCGAGGGCCCTTCCGGTGGTGTTCTCTCCCCATGAGACACACAGGGAACGGAGTCCTAAAGCAGCACCGTGGCTCAGCAGCCCACTTAGATGAGGAATCCTAGAATAAGGGATAAGGGGGGTGGAAGGTATAAGAGGCAGGGAAGGGTTGGGGAATAACAAAGCCTTTATCTCTCCCTCCGCTTTCAGAGGCGGGAAGTGTGCACTGTCTGCGGGTAGGCAGCTGCGGCGGTACACACGGGCGGGCAGGGCAGTGTCCCCCCTGCACACGGTGGGAAGTGGGTGGCTGCGCGCACCCGGCTGTGCGCGAGGCAGCGGGGGGGAGTGGGGGCAGCGCCCGACCGTGCACA
>NC_041230.1:27551645-27559548 GCF_002837175.3 Physeter macrocephalus | reverse complement strand
TCCTGGGCAGCCTGTCCACTGAGGGAGCTCTCACGTCAGGGGTCACAGGGCGGGGAGTTTGCCCAGCACACGTTGAAGCTCCTCCCACCCAGCAGACGCGCCCCGCCCCTTCCCAACCCTGCTCCGTCTGTGCCACCAGCTCACCCGTTCCGAGCAAAGTTGGCCCAAAATTTCATCACCATCTTGCTGAGATTGGTCTCCTCTTCTGAGGCACCATCTGTGGGGAGGAGACAAAGCCATTGCCACTCAAAGTGTGGCTCAGGGGCAGCAGCAGCCCTTGAGAACTTGTTAGAAGTTCAGAAACGGAGCCCTTACTCCAGACCTACTGAGTCAAAACCGCATTTTAAGAAGATCTTGGGTAATTCAAGTTCACTTTAAGCTTGACAGTTAGGGACCTACGTCGGGCTCAGTGATTGACTGTAGTCAATCCATAAACTGGCTGCCTTGGTCTTCTGTGCCCACCCTCCTGCCCCTCCAGCCTCAGGGTCGCAGGGCCACACCCCAGGGTTTCTGCTACAGTAACTCCACCTCCCAGGATGCTCTCCTTTGGATCTCTTCTCAATCTCCTACACCCACACACATTTTCATAGAATCTGAAAAATGACCAAGCTGCAAGGTCCCCAAAGAGTCACCCAACCAGAAAATGCCCAGAGGCACTGCCATGTACAGCCCTGGGGGGTGTCACACACAAGTTGCCGGTGATTGCTGAGGGTTAAGACATTGAAGACATCTGTGAGAGGTAGTCTTTAAAATATTATAATCCTAAACATATTTAATTTTAAAAGATATGAGTTTTAGATAGATAGATAGATGGTTGGATAGACAGACACATATTAGTCCTGATTCAAGGTTAAGAGCAATTCTAACCTTACTCTCACGTACCTTCTGATATGCTCTTGTGAGTGCGAAGTGAGTGGTGGCATTCTAGCCCTGAGCAGGGCCCTGCAGGTGACCCACCTCCTGTCTTACTGATGCCCAGGTCTGCATTCTTAGAGTGACCGTGGATGAGGGCGCAAGGATACACATTCTCCACCATGCACATTAGAGCAAGAGAAAGGTTAGGACCCTTTGTCCTTCAACTCTGTTATTGTGAATTCAGGAAACTAAGACCTGGAGAGAAGGAGCAACTTGCCCAAGGCCACCAAACCAAGACTTGAACCCAGACCCCCTAACTCCAAGTCTGTAGTCACCAAAGGGCCATCACCTTTCAAAAATGGAGCCCCGAAGACCGAGAAGAGCTCATCCCCGTGGTCCCCTATCACCGTCTTGGGCTTCATCTCTGATGAGAAGCTTGGGCGATACTGGAACTCATACATGTAAGTGGGGCCTCCGGCATCTGGAAGACATGGATTATGCACAGTTCACTTCAGCAGATGCACACCTGGATGGTATCAAGGGCTCCAGAGGTGGGTGGGAGGGGAGCTGTGAGCAATCAGGAAATTGGGGGCATGCCTGGTCCTGAGTGAACGACAATATTAACAGAAGTTGCCCATTGTGAGAACCAACTGTGTGCCAGACCCTGTGTGTCCCCGCAGGAAGCCCCTGGTTATCAGCATAACAGAGAAAAACAGTTTGGGAAAAGTTCTATGACTTGCTTAAGGGTGTACTGGAGGTGGGGGTGGAACTGGACTTGAGCCAGGTGTTGAATGAATGGATGGATGAATGAATGAATGTTGAAACTTTGGGGAAACTGATTCAAAATAACTATCGTTATAGAGGCATTGGGTCAATACATATAAACCTCTTTGCCTCTTGATGCATTCACACACCAGAGCATCTAGATACATAGTTTATGTACACAGAAATACCACGACATTTCATTGCTAACAGGTTAGTCTTCATTCCCTTGGAGAATACCTGCAGCCTGACAGGTGCCTTCTATTATGCCCATTTTTGAGCGCTTCTGGTGTTTTTCACATGTATTCCAAGAAGAGTGAAGTAAATCCAAGTTGCTGGTCTGAAAGTGCAGATCTTTAAATACAAGCCTATGCAGAAAGGGGACAGTCTATTCCTCGTGTCTCGGGAAACCACAATTCAGCATTTCCTTTTTCTCTGTCATCTCACAGGTCTTGCTTCCTGCTTGGCCCAGGGAGTGTTAAGGTGGTGGCAGGAGGAAGAAGGGGCCGAGGAAGGGTACGGTTCCTCCCTCCTCCTCTCCCCTGCCGCTACTCTCACCACCCCCTCTCTAAGCCCCAAGGAGATGTCAGTTTTCCTGCTGATGCTTCAGCAGAGTTGCCCATCTTGCTCCTTCAGGGCTAACTCCCGGGCCACCCGCCTGGGGAGCTCTGTGCTTTGCACTGATCACTATTCCCAGAGCGAGTGACTCTACCAGGGAAGGGTCAGGCCCCAAGTCAGACTGGCGGGGAAATATCACACTTTTTCCCTTCCTGGGGACAGAATCCCATTTGGAAAATGCAGAAAAAAGGAATAAGAACAAAAAGATCACATCTAATCCCACCGCTCAGAGAAACCTCTGTTAATATTTTAGCACTGGGCTTCCCTGGTGGCGCAGTGGTTAAGAATCCGCCTGCCAATGCAGGGGAAACGGGTTCGAGCCCTGGTCCGGGAAAGATCCCACATGCTGCGGGGCAACTGGGCCCGTGAGCCACAACTACTGAGCCTGCGCGTCTGGAGCCTGTGCTCCGCAACAAGAGAGGCCGCGACAGTGAGAGGCCCGTGCACTGCGATGAAGAGTGGCCCCCACTCACTGCAACTAGAGAAAGCCCTCGCACAGAAAAGAAGACCCAACACAGCCAAAAATAAATAAATAAATAAATAAAAATTTAAAAAAAAATTTTAGCACTTATCCGACTTATGTATATAAAATTAGGATACTATTGTACATGTTATTTCATATGACTATAATAATTGCTTCATATCATTAAATGTTTGTCCACTACATAGTGTAACAATATATGCCATCCTGACAGGAGGATGTAGAATAATTTATTTAATTGCCTCCCTTCCCCCCGCTCACTGCACTCTTGGTTTAGCAAGAGGCATTGTTTGGAAGAAGCAATCCGTCTGTGGTTCCATAATCCACTCGCTAAACAGCTGCTTCAGGGTCAAGCAGAACTCACTGAAAGGAGGGTGTTTACCCTTGCCTCTGCTACTCAGAAGTGTTAGAAAGGAACTCAGAACCCAACCATACAAAGAAAGACCTAGTGTGAATGAGAGAACTTAATTATGGCAGCATGCTGCCCAAAAGATATTCTTCTTTTCATTCCTCTTCTTCTTTTTTTTTTTTTCAGTGTTTTGCCTTAAACCACTGAGATTTATTAAAAAATTCCTACGGGGGCACTTTTCTGGTGGTCTGGTGGTTAAGATTCCATGCTCCCAGTGCAGGCGGCCCGGGTTCAATCCCTGATCGGGGAACTAGATCCCACATACCGCAACTAAAGATCCCACATGCCGTAACTAAAGATCCCGCATGCCATAACTGAAGATCCTGTGTGCCACAACTAAGACCCAGCTTAGCCAAATAAATAAATATTTTAAAATAATTCCTACAATCACAACACACGTCTTCAAAGGAAAGTAGGGCAGAGATTTCAATAATAACAATTAGGAGCAACAAGAGAAGCAGGGGGAAGGAGAGAGCTAGTAATAAAAAATATGCAAATTAAATCAGTGTGATGTTCTTTTTTTGGTGAGGTAGGACTTATATAAAATTGGCAGCATTATTTTTATTCTTTTAATCTGACTATCCCAAGTGAGAGAACTAAGAAATCCACACTCTCATACACTAGAAAGCAATTTCACAAAATGTATCAAGAACTTTAAAATTATCCTACAGCCCAGCTTAATAATTTCACTTCTAGAAACCAACTCTAAGAAAATTATTTGAGACTTGGTTAAAGATTTATGTACATAAGGCTGAGTATGATGTTTTCTGTAGCATCAAAATGAGCAGCCAGGCTAAATACCCAATAGGACAGGAATACTAAAGTAAATTTTAATCCATCATACCATGAAATAATTGATATTTCCCATGAATTTTTATTGACATTGAGGAAATGCCTACAATATAGTTGTCTGTGAACATAAAATTAATTTTAAAATTATGTGTAAGACATGGAAAAGCTAATAGAAAAAAATGTCAAAACTTTATAGCTGATACTTCTAGGTGAAGGAATTATGAGTAATATATAGTTGCTTCTTTAACATGTTCCCATATTTTCAAAACTTTCTACAATGGTAAGATTAATTTTATACTCAGAAAACTACTTTATCAAAAAGAGATTGAGAGAAATACAACAATGAAAAAATAACATTGATAAACTCTGGGAAGTGCTGGCAATAAGACCCTGAATTCAGTCACGGTATGTCAGATAAAAAACTCAAGTCCAGTATGGCTGGGAGCAGCATGGATGCTGAAGGAGATACTACAAATCAGACACGTAGCAAGAGGCAAGACCAAATTTATGAAAGAACAGATTTGACCCCAGGCAGTCCCTGGCTGGTCATCAGGACCCTAGGGAGGAAGAAATGGTAACTAGTATCTCCAAATTACTGTACTGAGTGCTTGGGGACAGAGTAAGTCAGCCACAGCTACGTTTTATCACGCTTATAAAGTCTCAAAGTTTAAAACCCTTCTAGCACCGTTAGGCAGAGAGGTCTGGACCCCAGGACCATCTCCTGGCTTGCAGACTAGGTGAATGAGGTCTCCAAGAAATGAAGGGTCCTGTGAGTAACTCAAAAGGTACCCAAAAGGGACACCTCCTCTCCAGGTGAGCTCATCCATCCCTGACCTCACACCCTACACACAGTCTTGGGTCAATGTTGGAAGGTCCTGTGGTAGACACAGCACACAATGGGAGAAACAACAGCCAGCCACAGACATTGACATTCTCTAGACCACGTGGCCCCACTCTTCCAATACTCACTCCTTTCAGCTTTCTTGGTCCCAGACAACACTCCTGATCCTATGCTTGGCCTCACTCTACCCCCAGCTCCACTGGTTAACAAACCAGTTTGAAGATAGCTCTGACCTTGGAAACATTCCAAGATCTATCTTCCAAGATTTCCCCTCTAGCCCCGCAGACCACTGAAATTCAGGTGAGGAGCCCTGTGGCAGATGCTGTCGGTGCCTCCCCATATCCCCTGTTTCCGGGCACGCCAGCCTGAGCTCCACCTCCTGCATCCGTAGCTCTTTGCCTGAGGTCTTCGGCAGCCAGAGACCACTCTGCCCATGTGTGCAACAGGTCAAAGCACCAGGGAATTGACTGCCCTTGGGAACAGCCTTCAACCAATGACTCGTCAAAGTTGGAGGATAAATACCCCAGCTCTCTTGCCACTCACTAGGGATAACCCTGAGATATGCGTTCTGCTGGTTTCCCAGAGCTCCCCAGGTCCAGGTGTCCACAGTGGATGCTTTCTTGACAGTGCAGTGTGGACTGGCTTCCTCTCCATTCATGTCACTTCTCCACTCTTCTACTGGTGTTTTCTGGGATCACCCCCCAAATAAACTCTTTGCATTTGGATCCTTTTCTCGGAGTCTGCTTCTGTTGAAAACCAAAACAGGACAGTGCCCCACCCCAGGCCAAATGCAATCAGCCTTGGATGTACGACCCTCAGCAATTCCACGTGTGTTTGTGCTGAGGGCTGGGCAGGACAGTCAGTGAAGCTGGAGCGGTCAGTGTCCCTTTCCTGTCCAATGTCTGGGACTCACCTCTGTGGTGACGGGCCACATTCACAGATGGGACACCAAACATCCCATCTGCAAGCAAGTCCAGGAACAGGTCTTTCTTTCTGGCAGGGTCATCTGTTCCTCCTAAATACTTGTCAGCGGCCACTGCGGTCAGTTCCTCAGGGATGCTCTGAAATAGATCGAGTGAAAGTGAGCACTGTTAAAGTTAAATATAAAATGGAGACCAGACTTATGAATTATCTGTGCAGACAAAACCATTTAAGCCACGTAAGCAAAACTAACTCTAGCTTATTTCATGCACATAAGCAAAACCTAACTTAGGTTATTTTTTGTAAATCCCTCTGACAATCGCAAAATAAACTTAAGTCATCTCCATAAAACAGTATGAGATAATCACTTTTAACCAATCCCTTGCCACCTGAAAACCTCTATTGTAATAAGCAATCACTGAAAATGTTAACAACTTCCTCATTTTCACTTTATAAGCCATCCTGTAACTTCATGCCCCCGAGCTTCCTACCAGTCTTTGAAGTTGGAAGCCCCCAGGGCGTGAACTATTTTTTTTTTTTTTTTTTTTTTTTTTGGCTGTACGCGGGCCCCTCACTGTTGTGGCCTCTCCCGTTGCGGAGCACAGGCTCCGGACGCGCAGGCTCACGGGTCTAGCCGCTTGGCGGCAGGTGGGATCTTCCCGGACCGGGGCGCGAACCCGTGTCCCCTGGCGTGAACTATTTTTTATGTACCATAAACTCTTACTAAATACTCTTCATTCATTTGGTGGTTTTAATTTTGCTGTTTCTGGATTTTTGACTTCACCACCCCTGGTGAGTGACACAGGTTCTCTTCTTGCGTTAATGGTGAACTTTTGGAGCCCAGTGCAAACTTTACCCCTCCCCCAACCCTGGGTAGTGATAAGAAAAGCAGAAAAAGTGGGGCAGAACCCCCCAGCCCCAGTCTCCATTCTGCCATTAGTTGCTTCGCAATTGGGAACAAGCCTCTTCCCCTCTTTAGGGCTCAGCCAATTCCCGTGATTCCTAGACTCTTACAAGGATGGGGTAGGACTTCCACAAGAGTGATATGGCCGTCTTCTGGTCCAGCTTGCCTTCAGAGAATGAGTAGCCCATGAACTGTTAAAACAAAGGTTAAGCAATTGTGAATCATCAGGTAATGGCAGGAAAAACCAGTTACCAACAAACCAAACCAATGCAGGCTGAAGGTCACTGTCATATCTTGATGGGCATGGGTCTATTTTATTTTTTTTTTCTTTTTGAGTCTTTTATTGTGTATTTATTTATTTATTTATTTATTTATTTATTTAACATCTTTATTGGAGTAGGGCGTGGGTCTTTGATAAGTTGGGCAAAATCAATGAATCAAATGGACTTTTATATCTAGAAATCAAGGAATGCAAAGAAGATAAAGTAATTGTTAAGGGAAGCTGTCCCAGTCTTTGTGTGTGTGTGTGTGTGTGTGTGTGTGTGTGTGTGTGTGTGTGTGTATGTGTGCATTTATATATATATTTAGGCTAGAGTCTCCACAGTGGTCATCAAGACAGAGAGGGAAGGTTTCAGCCAGCCAAGTGTTGAAGTAGAGGGCTCTGGGGCAGATGGCACAGACCTCACAAATACCCCGCCTGTGTTAGATAGCAGAGAAAGCCCCAAATTCTGCCATTATAGTTTTGGTCCTTTGGTATAACCTCTGAAATCATTCTGAAGAACTGCAGAACTCTGCACATAATGACTCCAGCAAAACTCTGCACTAAGTGACTTGAACAAACTCTAGCACGGCTACAAGCA
This sequence comes from Physeter macrocephalus, assembly GCF_002837175.3. Classification (NCBI taxonomy): domain Eukaryota; kingdom Metazoa; phylum Chordata; class Mammalia; order Artiodactyla; family Physeteridae; genus Physeter; species Physeter macrocephalus. The sequence goes on along the minus strand of NC_041230.1, from coordinate 27,552,105 downwards.
GCTTAATGCCATGTCCCCAGGATGACCCCAGGCCCCCTTAAAAAGCTCTGTGCTGCCAGGAGATTTTACTGTTTGTTCTAGCCAAAACCTGGTGATAGGCAGGTATGTCCCTGAACCCTTTCTTAGTGCAGTTACTTTAGAAACCTTGTAATTATAAATCCTTTTTCTGCCCTTTGGGATGTAAAACCATTGCTCCAACCTGTTTTCTCAAGGACCTGAGGGCCAACTTTTATGAAAAGCAAACATTCAGGGGATAATTCTTGCTCTCTCCCCAGTCCCTGTGGAAAGATAATGCCTAACTTCAGTGGGAGCCTTGCTTCTACTTACACCACGGCCTCCTGTCATAAAGACAGAAGTTTGGGGCTTCCCTGGTGGCGCAGTGGTTGCGCGTCCGCCTGCCGATGCAGGGGAACCGGGTCCGCGCCCCGGTCTGGGAGGATCCCACATGCCGCGGAGCGGC
>NC_041230.1:27542440-27551328 GCF_002837175.3 Physeter macrocephalus | reverse complement strand
GTGAGCCATGGCCGCTGGGCCTGCGCGTCCGGAGCCTGTGCTCCGCAACGGGAGAGGCCACAACAGTGAGAGGCCCGCGTAACGCGCAAAAAAAAAAAAAAAAAAAAAAAAAAAGACAGAAGTTTGTTTCTTCTCCAGATAAATGCCAGCTAACAAATCCAGGTGGCCCAGTTTCATGGACAAATCCCCCCTCCCCGTGCCCGCAGCCTTAAGTAGGCTCCAGCCTTTTGTTTCAGGGATTTGGGTTCAGTTTACAATTGATCTTTTCCCTACAGCAAGAATGTCACTGAATCAAACTCATTACCAATTCAACTAGTGTCAGGCTTTGTTTATTTTTGACTGAAGGGAAAGCTCTTCCTAACTTTTAGAAGTCAATTTTAACTCAGGAGGAAGCAGGCTCTTTGCATCTTTCCGGTTAGATGACTGAGAGTGTGAGGTGTGGGTGGGTGGAATTTATGGAGAAACTATGAAAGCACCAAGCCCAGGGGAGAGGCTGCAGGTCCCAGGCCTCACTCTCCTTAACTCCCAAGCCCCTTCCCCTTTCCAGGCCTTGGGTTTCTCATCTGCCCAATGATTATCTCTACCAGCCCTCCTGGCACTGACATTTCAGGATTCTTGGATGGGAGGACAAGCAGAGAGTGTGTGGGGGTGTGGGTCCCCAGGGCCGCACCACCCAGGTGACAGCTGGGCCATCGTGGAGAAGTTTTCCACGGAAACGTCCAGGTGTATGAAGGTCCCAGAGGGGGGTGCGTAGAAGGAGGGGTCCTGTGACCAGAGATGGGAGGGGTGATGTGACGGGCAGGGGAGGCGAGTCTAAGAGGCCTGCACTTTCTCACCGTCGGCAGAATCCAGCCACACTCCTGCTTGTTGATCCCCACGATGTAGGGAACGGGGTGGAAATTCTTTTCAGCCAGAATCTCTTCGGGCGTCTTTGGCAGCAGCACTCCGTCAAGCACGGTGGGCAGGAAAGGAAAGCTCTGGGGAAGAGGGCAGCGTCGTGTCTGTGCTTCCCCTTCAAGTCACGCCCGCGTCCCCCTCTCCACCTGCCTGAGCTCACGGCCGGCATCGCAGACCTGCGTGCCCATGGGCGGTGGCCACACACTCAGGGTCCTAACAAAGGGGGCTAAGTCTGTGGACCCCAGGGGGCAGAACTCTGACCAGGGCCAGCAGTGGTTAGGTGATGCGGGCAAATCTTCGCTCAAATTGGTATAAACTACATAACATAATGTGTATTTAATTTGAAGAGTATGTATATCTATATGCATCTCTCCATCTATAGTCAGTTCTTGTAAGCATCTTACCTCTCTGGGGTCTCCATGTAAATCAAGCGTGAAAAATGTCTGTGAAGACAAAGGCAGAGGTGGTGGATGAGAAGACTTCCTGAGAGAAAAGCTGATCCTGTGAGCTGTGCATCAAAGGTATCAAGTCCTCCCTCCTGGTGCCACCCTGGTTGGGCTGAAAGGAAGTGGGCAGGGCACCAGCTCCCCTGGGCGTGAGCACAGGGTGGAGGTATGGGACGGGGGAGGGGAGCTCTGGAGAGGACTGTTGCTTGTGCCTGCCCTGCCCTCCACCCATCTCCTCTTCTTGTTCCTCCAGGCAAAAACACCCCAATTTTCCTTTGGGGGACTCCCTCTTCCCCAGTCTCACGCCACGATTCCAGGCATCTATATGTGACCTGAGGTGCACCATCTCCCTGAAGACAAGGATTACTTCAGGGATGGACATGTGCCCATGTCAGTTCAATAGAGTTTACCCAAAACTTTTGCTGGAATTTTTGGGAAAGAGGGTTTCTAAGCAGATAGGATGTAAGTCTAGAATACTGTTGTTGTCTAACCTCCCCAGGGGACAAATCTGCCTGCGAGTGAAGCCAACACAGAGAGGTAAAAAGCTGAGGGATAGAGACAGAGTCTTAATAATATCATATGTGCATCTGGATCCGGACATGCCTGAAGCCATCAACTCCTAGAGTTTTCAGTTAGTAACCTGAAGATTCTGTTACAACATACCCCTTTCTAGTTTTCTCGTCTTGCATTAGAACATCCTGACTCATACAAGTTCACTGAAATTCATCCCACCCCACGCTTCTCTGTGTTGTGAGTTCACCAAGATTGTGCTGATTTTATTGTGACACTGTAGCTAACAGGCCTGACCAGTATGCAGGAAGTCCCAGTAAGGGTCCCTCCATTATGGGTTGTAGCCCCGCAATCCAGGTGTGTGTGTGCGCGCGTGCACCCGCGTGTGTTATTGGGGAGAGAGGATAATCATGGAAACACTTCCAAGTGATCTCAGAAGATCTCAGAAGGATAACATGGGCTCTTAGGTTCTCTGGATTCTCCCAAAGTCACCGACTCTCCCCTTATAAGCGGATCTCTTGTGCCACATGAAGAATTGCTGAAATAAATTTACCTCTTTCCAGGCATCAGAAAACAGTTGTGTTTTTATCTTTGAACACATTGGTCACCTTATTTGAGCCTGAGAAACCAGGATCCAATGCTACATTGGACTTAACCCATGGAAACAGAGCAGAGTCCAGTGCTAGAGGCTGGCCGCTGGGGGTCCAGGAGCATCCTCAGGGGTCCAGGGTCCAGACAGAGAGGCCAGGCACTTGGGCTACTCCAATAGTTCCCACTGGCTCTAAATGTGGTGATCTCTGGGTACCTGTTGTGCTGTAGCTTCCTGTGATGACCCACTACCATAGCCATCCACCAATCCTGAAATGTCACCTTCTCTGTGAAGCATCCCTGCTTACTATAATGAATGCGTCCCCTCTCTGTATTCCCACCACACTTAATCCACTAAGTATATGGGCGTGTTTCTCCTTGAATAGTTCCTTATGAGCAGGGACTATATCCAGTTATGTCTGCATCACCCACTCTGTTACCTCCCCCCATACACTTAGCAAAGACAGATGGATGGGTGGATGGAATTAGTCAATACTTGGAGTATGGGTGAATTGGGGGGATAAGTGGATAGATGGATGATAGCTAGCAGATTAGGTGATGGATGGATCATTGATTTTAGAGAGATGGATGATGAAATACAGATATATGAATGATTGATAACAGATGAATGAATGTTACAGATGAGTTGATATTAGATTGATGAAAAGATATTGATGAATTGGATTCATTGGTGGGTGGACAGATGTATACTAAGATGATGAATGAATGGATGGATGAATAGGTGGATGGATGGCTGGATGGATGAATGGGTAGATAAACAATTATGTGAGAATCACTATTGAGGCAGACATGCAGAAAATCTAGAAAATTGGGCCACCACTGGATTATAATTGAGGTGGTTTCTAAATTAACCAAGACAATTGTGGCAACCTTTCTGAAAAGCTTTGTTCTAAATAACCCCATTCCCAAAATTCAGGATGGTAATCACCTCTGAGAATGTGTAATGTTTAATTTCTTAAAAATCTATCAGATTCCACTTATATGAATGAATCTAGGATGGGCAAATTCATAGACAGAAAGTAGATTAGAGGTTTCCAGAGACTGGGGGGGAGGGGAGAAGGTAGAGTTACTGTTTAAAGAGGTAGGGATTTTTTGTTTGGGATGATGAAAAGTTTTGGAAATAGTGGTGATGGTTGCACAATACTATGAGTGTAATTAATGCCATTGAATTGTACACTTAAAATGATTAAAATGGTAAATTGCATGCGACATATATATATTTACAATAAAGAAAATAGTCACATATAAAAAAATCTATCAGAAAAACAAGACTGGGAAAAGTAAGTTTTGATAGTCATGAGGAGTTATTACACAGTTGTTCATTATGTTATTTTTTGTCTTTGCTAACGTCTGAGATATTCCATAATAAAAAAGAAAGAAGGAAATTCCCCATTCAGATCCAGACCTCTGACACTGCTCTTGAGAGGTGAGAAACTGTCCCAGGTAGTTTTTCCAGGGCAAGGGGACAGCTGAAATGATGAAGCCTGGGGCCATGTTTACAGGACGGGGAGCTTGTGTGGCCATGAGAGTGGATGTACTCACCATCTTCAGCGTTATCTCCAAGAGCTCGTCCTCTGTCTTCTGGCGCAGGCAGTGAACAAGCACAGCTGAGGTGGTGCTTTTACACCCAGCAAAGACAGCAATTTTCTGCAGAGATCACAGGTGACAGCAGAATTCAAGAGCCCTGTCTCTTCCCTCCATCAATAAAGAGGTGTTCTGTTCCAACCTCAATTTCTAAAGTCAACACATGGTAGCAGAAGATACTCTAGACCAGTATGTCCTGGATCCCAGACGTGCCAATTATACTCCTCAGCTTCTGCTGCCTTATCTCTGTTCAAGTGGACATAATGATCTCAAAGCTGAACATCTAAAGAGAGGCAGCATGGAGTGGGGCTTAAAAGCATGGAATCCAGAATCCCACTAATTTCAAATCTCAGCTCATCCAATTAATAGCCTTTTGCCCTCAGGCTAGACACTTGCAAAGTGCAGCCAGAGGGGAAGTTGCAGAAGGAGAGAAGTCAGGCTCCATGATGGCGGGACCATGGAGAGTGCACATGGGCTGCCCAGAGCCTGGTCCAGTGTCTGACATACAATCAATGCTCAGTATGTATTTGGTGAAAAATTAAATTAAAAGGCACATGAAGAAGTAGAGGAGAGAGAGAGAGAGGGAGGGAGAGAGAGAGAGAGAGAGAGAGAGAGAGAGAGAGAGAGCGAGAGAGAGAGAGCGCAAGAATATGAGTCTTGGATTCTTCATTCTGCCAATTTCTGGTCCTGTTTAATAGCAAAATCCAGCACCATTTCTGCCACCTTTGTTTCCTTTAAATAAACTCCCCCTTCTTGACTTAAGCCTGATCAATGGGCTTCTGCTGTTAATAGCCAAAGAGTTCTGAAAAACAGTCTCAACAGTTTTTTAAATTCTTGGTGTCTTATCTCCTCTCCTCCTGCTTAGCAGTCAGTCCCTTTAAGTCTGGGTGCTGCCCCCACCCGTCCACCTAACCAACTCTCAGAGCCCAATGAAAACGCTCCACATCAATGACTCCAGCGCATACTCCTCAGCAGAGCCTCCCTGTTGCTCACACTTCCTTGGCTTCCTAACACTCTCCAAATAAAGACAAAGTCCTCACCAGGTCCTATGCAGCATGGCCCTGCTGATGGCCCCATCCTCACTTCACTCCCGGTTCTGTCTGTTCTTTCTGCTCTGGCCACAGCAGCCTTTCTCACTCTCTCTCACTTGAGATACCTGCTCCTGCCACAGGACATTTGCACAGGCTGTTCCCTCTTCCTGGATATTCTTTTCTTACCAAGTAATTTACTGCTCATCCTTCTCGCAAGAATATGAGTCTTGGATTCTTCATTCTGCCAATTTCTGGTCCTGTTTAATAGCAAAATCCAGCACCATTTCTGCCACCTTTGTTTCCTTTAAATAAACTCCCCCTTCTTGACTTAAGCCTGATCAATGGGCTTCTGCTGTTAATAGCCAAAGAGTTCTGAAAAACAGTCTCAACAGTTTTTTAAATTCTTGGTGTCTTATCTCCTCTCCTCCTGCTTAGCAGTCAGTCCCTTTAAGTCTGGGTGCTGCCCCCACCCGTCCACCTAACCAACTCTCAGAGCCCAATGAAAACGCTCCACATCAATGACTCCAGCGCATACTCCTCAGCAGAGCCTCCCTGTTGCTCACACTTCCTTGGCTTCCTAACACTCTCCAAATAAAGACAAAGTCCTCACCAGGTCCTATGCAGCATGGCCCTGCTGATGGCCCCATCCTCACTTCACTCCCGGTTCTGTCTGTTCTTTCTGCTCTGGCCACAGCAGCCTTTCTCACTCTCTCTCACTTGAGATACCTGCTCCTGCCACAGGACATTTGCACAGGCTGTTCCCTCTTCCTGGATATTCTTTTCTTACCAAGTAATTTACTGCTCATCCTTCTCATCTCAACTCATTGATCACTTTTTTTCATGAAGCCTTTCCTGATAACCTCCCCCTATCCACTGGACTAGCGCTCCTTTTGGATTCTGTTATGACATCAGGTATCTCTCCTCTATTGCTCTTGTCACAATTGATATTTTATAAGTTGTGCAATTATGTAATCATTAATCTGTCTCTTCCCTGAGAATAGAAGCTAGATGTCAGGCTGTACCAAAACTATCTGTTGAATGAATGAATGAAGCAATGAATGAATTCTCAGGAACCCACCCCAGTCACAAGCCCCCAGGGAGGAACCACTCCAGGCCCACATGGTACAAATGAGTTCACCAGACCTCAGACCCTGAGAGAGGCAAGACACAATGACAGTCCACCAGACACGTCCAGCCCAGCTCCCCTCCTTTAGGAAATATGGTCCGTGGACCATGCCTGGGGCTGGCAGTCCAGAGTCACGAGCTGGAGTCCGGCTCTGCCCTGATCACTCGCTGACCTTGGCGAGTGCTTCCGCTCTCTGCCCCACTTTGCTCAGCGGTAGAAGGTGGAGGTGGGATGAGGTGTGTCCTTGCCCTCCCTGCTCAGCCACCCTCACTTCTGTGATACTTTGAGGTTGTCAGCCGGCTCCCACAGCAAGAAAGACCCCTGACAACTCCAGGAGAGCAGAGCAAAGGGTGTGGGGACAGTCCAGTGTGAGACCTACCTTAGCTGCGGCCTTCACGTCCTTCTTGACCAGGACAGAAGTGAGGGCCACACCACTCTCAGAGATGGCCCGGTGGAAGAGATTCTTGGCCAGGGGAGACAACACCTGGGAGGAGGGTGGCGAGAAAGGGAGTTTATGCTCACGGGGAGGGGTCTTCAAGAGCTGCCCCCATCCACAGCCCTGTCCTGGGCTGTTCCCCTGGAGACCATGGGGCCTGGCTTCTGCAAGAAAACCTCAGCTGGAAGGAGCCAGGAGCAGAGGGAAGGACAAAACAGGAAGCGTGTGGCACACACTGATTATAACAATCAAAGTATCTGAAAGGCAGCTCAGCCATTCCTAGCAACACTTTAAAGCACGGTTCTGATTCCCCATTTCCATTACTTAGGATTTAGTTTAAGGAAAATGATCATGGAGGCACACAAAAATCTCTAAAATGTTCATGTTATTTATAACAGTAAAAATTGGAAATAACACAGGTTCTAATATATGACATTGGGTAAATAACGTATTTTTCATTCTTACAATGAAATACTATACTATACTCGACTATACACACAAAAAATATGAAAGAATAACTAATGGTTAGGGAAATATTTGTGTTATTAAGGAAGTTTTTTTGTTTAAAAATTCATAGATACAGATAGATAGGTACATAGATAATAGATGACAGATACATAGAAAGATAGATTCATGGAAAAAAAGACTAGAAAAATAAAACTGTCCATGGTGACAACCCCTGGCTAATGGGACTGTGGATGAACTTTTATTTTGGGGGAGTTACCTATGCTTTTCTTTTTTCTCCATTTTATAAAATAAAAACATTTTCCTCTGAATATTCAACTATGAATCCGACATATGTTTTAAAAATACAGTAATGGTGTTAATCTTCTGCTCAACTGGGAGGCAGCTGGAGGGTTTCTAACAGCTCCCAGCGCCTCTAATCTGGTTTTCCACCTTTGCTTCCCTCCGTATCTCCCTATTTCCATTCCCACATCAGGCTCCCAGGTCGTGTCTGTGTTCCATTTCCCGGGTCCCATCTCCCCTTCCATCCTCCTTCCTCTCTCTACCCCTCCTCCCCCAGCCCAGCTCCATCCTCAGTCCCAGAGACTGCTGCCCTCCTTCCTGAGCATGAACAAGCCATCAGACCTCCTCAGAGGAGGCCTCTGACCTGTTCTTAGTGTTCGCGTCCCCTTGAATTGTAGACCTGGCTTCAAGCCAAATAATGACACTCCGCCCAACTTCATGGTTGCCTCCTCTTATTCAGAATTTACACCCACCCCTACTTCCCAAGAGGAGTGAGGTGAGTACTAATGGTAAAATGATTAGGAAGGAGAGTAAGAGCTCCACCAACACAGGACAGGAGGAATGTCTCCGTTGCAGCCGTGGCTGGAGATCTGGCCCCAGGATGATAATAGCTGAGCTCTGAGCTTCCTGGGGGCCAAGGAGAGTTTGGCCGTAACTTTCCACCATCTGACGCTGCACATAGTAGGGTCAGCCTTGAATCCAGGTCTTGTAAGTAAAGGTCCCATGACTAGACTGGCTGGTCTGCAAGGGGTCCCATTGGTAGCCACATCAGGGCCAGGAACACTTACAAGAATAGAGACACTTTCCCCTCCTGCTGACTCTCCAAAGATGGTCACAGAGCCTGGATCCCCTCCGAAGTTGGCAATGTTCTCCTGGACCCAGTGCAGTGTGGCCAGCTGGTCCAAGTGACCCCAGTTCCCCTGGCTGTGTTCATCCCCTGTGCTGTGAGTAAGAGGACAGGGTGCGGTTGAGAGCAGAGATGTCACAGCAGGGCCCTCAGGACCACAGATGGGGCTGGGGGTCTGGGTGAACCTTTTGGAAAAGGCTGGGCTTCCACAGCCCTGACACTGGGGTCTTCACCTGCCTCCCATCCTGCAGCATTGTTCTGCTGTAGCGCTCTATACATCCATCCCACAACTATTTATTGAGCATCTACTATTCTATAGTTCCAAAGGGAATTCCATGCAGAAGAAACAGCACATGAAAAGGCCCCAGCATCCAGTGAACAAAAGTGTGAGTGTAGGACATACAGCTACAGAAGGCCCTGGGGGCCTCGGTAAGGATGTCAATGTCATTTTGAGTAAGTTAGGAAGCCATTGCAGGGATGACATGATTCCATTTATGTCTTAAATGATCACTTTGGCTACTGTGTGAATCAGACATGGTGTAAAATAGCAGGGTTATAAAAGTAGGTGTTGGGCTTCCCTGGTGGCGCAGTGGTTGAGAGTCCGCCTGCCGATGCAGGGGACACGGGTTCGTGCCCCGGTCCGGGAAGATCCCAC
>NC_041230.1:27532311-27541494 GCF_002837175.3 Physeter macrocephalus | reverse complement strand
GTGGACCAGGGTGGCTGGGAAAGGAGAAGGTAGGTAGAGCCCAATTATGAGGGGACTTGCATGTCTTAGTAGGGAACCTAGCAAAGATCCCTTTGAGGGCTTGCATGACCAGAGTAGGGTCCTAGCACTCCCACACTGAGGGTCAATGTGCCATGAGGAGAGTCCAGTGTCTTACCTGAAGAATCCCCAGATGCCCAGGCGGTACTGAATGGTCACCACCACCAAGTTTTCATGGGCAGAGAGGGCCAGCCCATCATAGGTTGATGCCCCGCCCAACATCAGACCTCCTCCGTGGATCCACACCATCACCTGGATGGGGAGGAAGCAACCATACAGGGCATAGGAAGCAGAGCTGGGAAAGACCTCAAGAGGCTGTCTGGTTTGGTCATCGACCCGTTCTCCCAGCTGTGGCCCCGGCCACCACCCCACTCCGTGCACCCTGGCTGCCCCTGCCTGTCTCCCCTGCCTCAGGGCCACCTCCTGCCGGTACTCTTCATGCTGAGAACATCATCATGGGAACAGCCAAGGCTAAGAGCGTCATCTTCTCCCCCACACTCCCACCGTCCTCACTCCTGGACCCCTCACGCGGCTCAGCACACTCCGCATGCAACAGCCCTTGGTTAGAAGCTTATTTCAGCTTCACCTTAGTTACCTTTGGTGTGGTGAAATAACCCATTGGTAGCCACATCAGGGCCAGGAACACTTACAAGAATAGAGACACTTTCCCCTCCTGCTGACTCTCCAAAGATGGTCACAGAGCCTGGATCCCCTCCGAAGTTGGCAATGTTCTCCTGGACCCAGTGCAGTGCGGCCAGCTGGTCCAAGTGACCCCAGTTCCCCCGGCTGTGTTCATCCCCTGTGCTGTGAGTAAGAGGACAGGGTGCGGTTGAGAGCAGAGATGTCACAGCAGGGCCCTCAGGACCACAGATGGGGTTGGAGGTCTGGGTGAGCCTTCTGGAAAAGGCTGGGCTTCCACAGCCCTGACACTGGGGTCTTCACCTGCCTCCCATCCTGCAGCATTGTTCCGCTGTAGCGCTCTATACATCCATCCCACATCTATTTATTGAGCATCTACTATTCTACAGTTCCAAAGGGAATTCCAGGCAGAAGAAACAGCACATGCAAAGGCCCCGGCGTCCAGTGAACAAAAGTGTGAGTCTAGGACATACAGCTACAGAGGGCCCTGGGGGCCTCGGTAAGGATGTCAATGTCATCTTGAGTAAGTTAGGAAGCCATTGCAGGGATGACATGATTCCATTTATGTCTTAAATGATCACTTTGGCTACTGTGTGGATCAGACATGGTGTAAAATAGGGTTATAAAAGTAGGTGTTATTACAACAATCCAGGGGAGAGACACAGAGTGCTTTGAACAGGGTGACTGCCAGGGAGGAGGTGAGAAGTGGCTGGATTCTGAATATATTGTAAAAGTGGAGCCAAGAGGATTTGCTGGTGACTGGATGTGGGGTGTGAGAAAAAGGAAAGAATCCCAGTGCCCACAGGCTTTTATCCTGAGTAACCGGAAGGGTGGAGCTGCCTGCAGCTGAGCAGGAGGCCCTGTGGAGAAAGGAGGAGTGTTTGGGGGGAGGGGCCGGGAGGGGCCGGGAAGGAGCGGCCATGAGGGAGGACGAGGCCAGGAGCCAAAAGGAGGACATTTTTCAAAAAGATGTGAGGGATGACATGCGGTTGCTGCCAAGGCTGGGCCGCTGGTGACCTGGACCAGAGCAGTCTGGTGTCTGGTTGGGGTGAAACCCTGACCGACGTGGTAGAGGAAAGCCTGGGGGGAGAGGAAGGGGGGAGTGTACGTAGTTATCCTGTAACTGGGAGCAGCCATGGGCCGTGGGGGAAGGAGATGAGGAGTCTCAGGGAGGGTGACACATCCCGGGACATGACTCGCCTGGGACAACCCTCCTCCAGCCCATAGGTCCTTCCAGTGAGATGACCACCTCTCCCCCAGCCCACCCCCCAGCCACCCGAGGGTAAGAGGTCCTGGGGCTGGTGCATTCAGAAAAGGCTTGGTAACTGTGCCTGCAGGAAGTCTGGTTCCCGTCCCCACGGAGACTCCATGGAGGAGACTCGAGCCTTCGCTCACGCATGTGCCAAACTCCACGAAGGAAATGGGGTGAGTGGGCCCTACGCTCCTCCCAGTAGATGTGTCCAGTGGAGTCAGGTGCTCGTTACAACCTCCAAGCTCCAGCCACCCGTTGCTCCACGTACAAGACTTTACGCAGCTCCCACATGAGTCTGCTCCTTCTTTACATCCCCATGAGGTAAGATGTATAAGCCTCTAACTGCTGCGCTGCATGTTAACTGTCATCTTACAGGTATGCAACATGCTGGGCAGCACAGGTGAAAAAGAGTTGAGTATTTCAGATGAGGTAACATTTGGGTTGGGCTTTGCAAGAATAATAGGAGTTTGTCAGGCAGATTAGGCATTTTACATGCAAGTAAGTGGACCAGGGTGGCTGGGAAAGGAGAAGGTAGGTAGAGCCCAATTATGAGGGGACTTGCATGTCTTAGTAGGGAACCTAGCAAAGATCCCTTTGAGGGCTTGCATGACCAGAGTGGGGTCCTAGCACTCCCACACTGAGGATCAATGTGCCATGAGGAGAGTCCAGTGTCTTACCTGAAGAATCCCCAGATGCCCAGGCGGTACTGAATGGTCACCACCACCAAGTTTTCATGGGCAGAGAGGGCCAGCCCATCATAGGTTGATGCCCCGCCCAACATCAGACCTCCTCCGTGGATCCACACCATCACCTGGATGGGGAGGAAGCAACCATACAGGGCATAGGAAGCAGAGCTGGGAAAGACCTCAAGAGGCTGTCTGGTTTGGTCATCGACCCGTTCTCCCAGCTGTGGCCCCGGCCACCACCCCACTCCGTGCACCCTGGCTGCCCCTGCCTGTCTCCCCTGCCTCAGGGCCACCTCCTGCCGGTACTCTTCATGCTGAGAACATCATCATGGGAACAGCCAAGGCTAAGAGCGTCATCTTCTCCCCCACACTCCCACCGTCCTCACTCCTGGACCCCTCACGCGGCTCAGCACACTCCGCATGCAACAGCCCTTGGTTAGAAGCTTATTTCAGCTTCACCTTAGTTACCTTTGGTGTGGTGAAATAAACTTCTCACGTGAATGATGTCCATGTCAAGAAGCACACGCCCCGGGTGGTACCTCTTCTTAATATGCCTTTCCGCTGCCTCCTCTGCTCCCCAAATCTCACCCATCCTCCAAAGCCCAGCCTAAAAGCCACCTCCTCTAAGAAGTCTTCAATCATCTGATGAATATGATCTGAAAACCTACTCGGTGCCAGGGACTGTGGTAAGAATTGAGGATGAGAGTGGACATGACAATTCATAATGCATGGCCCTGAATTTAAAGAGTTCACATAGCAAGAAAGTGAGAATGGTTAAAATAATAGTATAATGATTTTGTTAATAAAAAAATCAAAGAACTCATACATGAACTATGTGTCAAGTACTGCTCTAAGCATTTAAAAATAAACCATCCACGAGATAGGGACTACTATTGTCCCATTTCACAGACAGGAAAATGGAGGCACTTAACCACCCTGAGGTCACGCAGCTAATAGGCGGTGGAGGCAGGACTTGAACCCAGGCAGTCTGGCTCCAGAGTCCACATGTTGAGCTGCCCAGCACACGGCAGCCAATGGCCACGGTGCAGTAGGCTGGCTGTGGGGGCAGGAGGAATTTCTGCCCTTCAACTCTAACTAATGCATCAGCAAGACTTGCCTCGTGTGCTGTGTCAGACACTGACATAAATCTTGATATTCATCATTGAACACTTGTGTGTGATTATCCCTGATTTGAGGAAACAGAGCCAGGTCTCCCAGCTAGTAAAAGGCGGAACCAGGATTTACACCCAGACCCTGCGGTTCCAGAGCCTGTGTCCATAGTAGAGGTCCTCCAGTTTCAGGTTCCTGGAGCCCCTGCTCCTCCTACATCTCTGATCCTGCCTACCTCCAGGCAGAGGGACTGAGTGTGCAGTCATCTCTGAGTCCAGGCTGAGCCAAGGGCTGGCCAGCAGTGATGTGCTGAAGAAGCTAGTCCAACTCTGTGCAACCCAGATGCTAAGATCCTCGAAGGCAGGGGCTGTGTGGTCATGGTTTTATGTTCCTCCTTTCTCTTAACCCCCAATTCTAGCTATGCATGGGGGTGCTGAGTATGGACTAGGGGAATGAATGAATGCATGCATGAATGAATGAACAACTGTCCCCACCTCTTTGAGCCCAGCATGTGCAGGGCCACCTTCTAGTCACAGGTTCACAGATGCCCTCCTCCACATCCGGGCACCATGCCAGGGGTGTTCCTGGGAGATGGCTGGGTGCTCACACCCCTCCTGTCTCTACCCCACTGACCCCTCCTTTCCCAGCAGACCAGCCCCACCCTCCAGCCTGAGTCTGGAAGGCTGCCCTATCTCTGGGCTTCCATTTATTCTGGAAATGCTAACTCACTGGGTCATCAGCTTGTGCCAAAGACAATTAGGAAGGTGAAATTATCTACAATAATATCTTGATAGTTGGCAAAGGCAAAGGAAAGTGCTTCTCTGTTGCTCCAGGCTCTGCACCCTCCACCTGTGACACTGAGACACTGAAAGTTTGTCAGAGAAGGTCTTTGTGTGCTGAGGAAAGGCCACACACAGGCTCCACTTGCTAGTGTGTGTGTGTCAAAGAGCGTGACTTGAAGATCAGGAGACCCATGCTCTAGTCCTGCCAACCCTACTCTGTGACCTCGCCTTCCCCTCACTGGGTTTCAGTTTCTCTATCTATAACAGAAGGGTTGGGTTGTTGGCTTATCTCCAAGATTCCTTCCAGCTCTGACTTTATTGGAAATTATGTCTTAGCCACCCTGGGTATCAGATTCCTAATCTAACAAGAGTAATCCTTCTTGTCCATCTATTAGCATGAGAGACCTTAGAAAAATTAAAATGTGCGTTACAGATATACAGCAAACTCCCCCAGAGGCCCTATGTCTGTCACTATGGGAAACTGAGGTGTGGAAAACCTGTGTTCCCTGATGTCAGGTTTAGCTGTGGTGGTAAAGAAAGCCCTGGGGCCCCTGGGGAACAGCCTGGGGACCCTGGAACAGCCTTGGTCCAAGACGCCCCAACCCAGCACTGCCTTCATCCCCTTCCAGTCTACACCAGCCTTGACCATTAGTTCCCACTGCTTACCGGCAGCCTGCTTCTCTTCCTCAAGTCAGCAGGAGTGTAAATATTTAGGTAAAGACAGTCTTCGGAAAACTTGAGATTAATGTTCTCCTTTCTGTTGGTAAAGAGCTCTGAGAGCCTCTGCCCCACCACTGGGTCTTGGGAGCACCTGGGAGGGGCAAGGAGAGAAAAGAATTCTTGAAGTTCAATCAGAGCTGACCAAGGAGATGTCTCCTGCGGTCAGGCCAGGTCTTGGACTGGCAGGTTTAGGGCAGTAAATAGAGTTGTTCTCACCAGACTCAAGACACTGGGTTAGGTAGGAGGCTACCAGGGGTATCCGATGGGGGCTTCTCAGGCTCACCAAGGTCTCCCAGGACCAGGTATGGTGAGGCCTGACCCTCTTCCCTTCCTGGGGCCTTTGGGATGCCCTGAGTCAAGGAAGGAGGCTGCCTATATGCTGATGGGCCTGGGAAAGGACTATTTCCTTCATGCCCTGGGTCCAGACCAGCTCTCCACTGGGCACTGTATGATGCCCGCTATAGGGTGACCATATTCTGCCGACAGGGAAACATGTTCTAGTCCACGGGAGACTTCCATAAACCAGGAGAAATCACTCAAATGGCAGTTATTTACAGCCTACAACAGGTCAGGGCTGAAATATTTGTGGGGCAGCTTTAGGAGAACTACCTTCTAGTCCTGCCTCAACCTAATTTGCTGGGTTTCCCTGGGTGAATTCTTTGCCTGCTCTGGGCCCCAGTCTGTTCCTCTGTGTAAATGAGGAGAGTGATTTCCATAAGGGTCCTGCAGCACTGACATGCTAAAATTCTATCATCAACCCATCATAGGCAAGAACTATTGGTTGCCCTAATAGGAGATTTTTTTTTAACATTTAAATTTTATTTTATTTATTTTTTTATACAGTAGGTTCTTATTAGTTATCTATTTTATACATATTAGTGTATATATGTCAATCCCAATCTCCCAATTCATCACACCACCACCACCACTCCCCACTGTGCTTTCCCCGCTTGGTGTCCAGACGTTTGTTCTCTATATCTTTGTCTCTGTTTCTGCCCTGCAAACCAGTTCATCTGTCCATTTTTCTAGATTCCACATGTATGAGTTAACATACGATATTTGTTTTTCTCTTTCTGACTTACTTCACTCTGTATGACAGTCTACCCCCAATTCTAGCTATGCATGGGGGTGCTGAGTATGGACTAGGGGAATGAATGAATGCATGAATGAATGAATGAACAATTGTCCCCACCTCTTTGAGCCCAGCATGTGCAGGGCCACCTTCTAGTCACAAGTTCACAGATGCCCTCCTCCACATCCGGGCACCATGCCAGGGGTGTTCCTGGGAGATGGCTGGGTGCTCACACCCCTCCTGTCTCTACCCCACTGACCCCTCCTTTCCCAGCAGACCAGCCCCACCCTCCAGCCTGAGTCTGGAAGGCTGCCCCATCTCTGGGCTTCCATTTATTCTGGAAATGCTAACTCACTGGGTCATCAGCTTGTGCCAAAGACAATTAGGAAGGTGAAATTATCTACAATAATATCTTGATAGTTGGCAAAGGCAAAGGAAAGTGCTTCTCTGTTGCTCCAGGCTCTGCACCCTCCACCTGTGACACTGAGACACTGAAAGTTTGTCAGAGAAGGTCTTTGTGTGCTGAGGAAAGGCCACACACAGGCTCCACTTGCTAGTGTGTGTGTGTCAAAGAGCGTGACTTGAAGATCAGGAGACCCATGCTCTAGTCCTGCCAACCCTACTCTGTGACCTCGCCTTCCCCTCACTGGGTTTCAGTTTCTCTATCTGTAACAGGAGGGTTGGGTTGTTGGCTTATCATCAAGATTCCTTCCACCTCTAACTTTATTGGAAATTATGTCTTAGCCACCCTGGGTATCAGATTCCTAATCTAACAATGAAGAGTAATCCTTCTTGTCCATCTATTAGCATGAGAGACCTTAGAAAAATTAAAATGTGCGTTACAGATGTACAGCGAACTCCCCCAGAGGCCCTATGTCTGTCACTATGGGAAACTGAGGTGTGGAAAACCTGTGTTCCCTGATGTCAGGTTTGGCTGTGGTGGTAAAGAAAGCCCTGGGTCCCCTGGGGAATAGCCTGGGGACCCTGGAACAGCCTTGGTCCAAGACGCCCCAACCCAGCACTGCCTTCATCCCCTTCCAGTCTACACCAGCCTTGACCATTAGTTCCCACTGCTTACCGGCAGCCTGCTTCTCTTCCTCAAGTCAGCAGGAGTGTAAATATTTAGGTAAAGACAGTCTTCGGAAAACTTGAGATTAATGTTCTCCTTTCTGTTGGTAAAGAGCTCTGAGAGCCTCTGCCCCACCACTGGGTCTTGGGAGCACCTGGGAGGGGCAAGGAGAGAAAAGAATTCTTGAAGTTCAATCAGAGCTGACCAAGGAGATGTCTCCTGCGGTCAGGCCAGGTCTTGGACTGGCAGGTTTAGGGCAGTAAATAGAGTTGTTCTCACCAGACTCAAGACACTGGGTTAGGTAGGAGGCTACCAGGGGTATCCGATGGGGGCTTCTCAGGCTCACCAAGGTCTCCCAGGACCAGGTATGGTGAGGCCTGACCCTCTTCCCTTCCTGGGGCCTTTGGGATGCCCTGAGTCAAGGAAGGAGGCTGCCTATATGCTGATGGGCCTGGGAAAGGACTATTTCCTTCATGCCCTGGGTCCAGACCAGCTCTCCACTGGGCACTGTATGATGCCCGCTATAGGGTGACCATATTCTGCCGACAGGGAAACATGTTCTAGTCCACGGGAGACTTCCATAAACCAGGAGAAATCACTCAAATGGCAGTTATTTACAGCCTACAACAGGTCAGGGCTGAAATATTTGTGGGGCAGCTTTAGGAGAACTACCTTCTAGTCCTGCCTCAACCTAATTTGCTGGGTTTCCCTGGGTGAATTCTTTGCCTGCTCTGGGCCCCAGTCTGTTCCTCTGTGTAAATGAGGAGAGTGATTTCCATAAGGGTCCTGCAGCACTGACATGCTAAAATTCTATCATCAACCCATCATAGGCAAGAACTATTGGTTGCCCTAATAGGAGATTTTTTTTTAACATTTAAATTTTATTTTATTTATTTTTTTATACAGTAGGTTCTTATTAGTTATCTATTTTATACATATTAGTGTATATATGTCAATCCCAATCTCCCAATTCATCACACCACCACCACCACTCCCCACTGTGCTTTCCCCGCTTGGTGTCCAGACGTTTGTTCTCTATATCTTTGTCTCTGTTTCTGCCCTGCAAACCAGTTCATCTGTCCATTTTTCTAGATTCCACATGTATGAGTTAACATACGATATTTGTTTTTCTCTTTCTGACTTACTTCACTCTGTATGACAGTCTCTAGGTCCACTCACGTCTCTACAAATGATCCAATTTCGTTCCTTTTTACGGCTCAGTAATATTCCATTGTATATATGTACCACATCTTCTTTATCCATTTGTCTGTCGATGGGCATTTAGGCTGCTACCATGAGCTGGCTATTGTAAGTAGTGCTGCAATGAACATTGGGGTGCATGTGTCTTTTTGAATTATGGTTTTCTCAGGGTATATGCCCAGTAGTGGGATTGCTGGGTCATATGGTAATTCTATTTTTAGTTTTTTAAGGAACCTCCATACTGTTCTCCATAGTGGCTGTATCAATTCACTTTCCCACCAACAGTGCAAGAGGGTTCCCTTTTCTCCACACCCTCTCCAGCATTTGTTGTTTGCAGATTTTTTGATGATGCCCATTCTAACTGGTGTGAGGTGATACCTCATTGTAGTTTTGATTTGCATGTCTCTAATAATTAGTGATGTTGAGCATCTTTTCATATGCCTCTTGGCCATCTGTATTCTTCTTTGGAGAAATGTCTGCTTAGGTCTTCTGCCCATTTTTTGATTGGGTTGTTTGTTTTTTTATTTATTTAATTTAATTTAATTAATTAATTTTTTTAACATCTTTATTGGAGTATAATTGCTTTACAATGGTGT
>NC_041230.1:27529085-27529862 GCF_002837175.3 Physeter macrocephalus | reverse complement strand
CAAACAGTGACAGTTTTACTTCTTCTTTTCCAATTTGTATTCCTTTTATTTCTTTTTCTTCTTTGATTTCTGTGGCTAGGACTTCCAAAACTTTGTGGAATAATAGTGGTGAGAGTGGACATCCTTGTCTTGTTCCTGATCTTAGAGGAAATCCTTTCAGTTTTTCACCATTGAGAAGGATGTTGGCTGTGGGTTTGTCATATATAGCCTTTATTATGTTGAGGTAGGTTCCCTCTATGCCCACTTTCTGGAGAGTTTTTATGATAAATGAGTGTTGAATTTTGCCAAAAGCTTTTTCTGCATCTATTGAGATGATCATATGGTTTTTATCCTTCAGTTTGTTAATACGGTGTATCACATTGATTGATTTGCATATACTGAAGAATGCCTGGTGTCCCTGGGATAGATCCCAGTTGGTCATGCTGTATGATCCTTTTAATGTGTTGTTGGATTCTGATTGCTAGTATTTTGTTGAGGATTTTTGCGTCTATATTCATCAATGATATTGGTCTGTCATTTTCTTTTTTTGTAGTGTCTTTATTTGGTTTTGGTATCAGGGTGATTGTGGCCTCGTAGAATGAGTTTGGGAATGCTTCTTCCTCTGCAGTTTTTTGGAAGAGTTTGAGAAGGTTGGGTGTTAGCTCTTCTCTAAATGTTTCACTCTCAGCCACTGCGCCACCAGGGAAGCCCCCGCTGGAAGATTTTTAATTACAGTTTCAATTTCATTACTTGTGATTGGTCTGTTCATATATTCTATTTCTTCCTGGTTCAGTCTTG
>NC_041230.1:27515389-27528745 GCF_002837175.3 Physeter macrocephalus | reverse complement strand
TTTTTTTTTTTTTGTGGTATGCGGGCCTCCCTCTGCTGTGGCCTCTCCCGTTGCGGAGCACAGGCTCCGGACGCGCAGGCCCAGCGGCCATGGCTCACGGGCCCAGCCGCTCCGTGGCATGCGGGATCCTCCCAGACCGGGGCGCGAACCCGGTTCCCCTGCATCGGCAGGTGGACGCGCAACCACTGCGCCACCAGGGAAGCCCGTAACTTCTCCTTTTTCATCTAATTTTATTGATTTGAGTCCTTTCCCTCTTTTTCGTGATGAGTCTGGCTAAAGGTTTATCAATTTTGTTTATCATCTCAAAGAAGCAGCTTTTAGTTTTATTGATCTTTGCTACTGTTTTCTTTGTTTCTATTTCATTTACTTCTGCTCTGGTCTTTATGATTTCTTTACTTCTACTAACTCTGAGTTTTGTTTGTTCTTCTTTCTCTAGTTCCTTTAGCTGAAAGTTTAGATTGTTTATTTGAGATGTTTCTTGTTTCTTGAGGTAGCATTGTATTGCTACAAGCTTCCCTCTTAGAACTCCTTTTGCAGCACCCCATGGGTTTTGGGTCATCATGTTTTCATTGTCATTTGTCTCTAGGTATTTTTTGATTTCCTCTTTGAGTTCTTCAGTGATCTCTTGGTTATTTAGTAATGTATTGTTTATCCTCCACGTGTTTGTGTTTTCTACGTTTTTTTCCCTGTAACTGATTTCTAATCTCATAGCGTTGTGGCTGGAAAAGATGCTTGATATGATTTCAATTTTCTTCAATTTACCGAGGCTTGATTTGTGACATAAGATGTGATCTATCCTAGAGAATGTTGCATGTGCACTTGAGAAGAAAGTGTAAATCTGCCATTTTTGGATGGAATATCCTATAAATATCAATTAAATCTATCTGGTCTATTGTGTCATTTAAAGCTTTTGTTTTCTTATTAATTTTCTGTCTGGATGATCTGTCCTTTGGTTAAGTGAGGTGTTAAAGTCCCCCACTATTATTGTGTTACTGTCGATTTCCTCTTTTACAGCTGTTAGCACTTGCCTTACGTATTGAGGTCTTCCTATGTTGCGTGCATATATATTTATAATTGTTATATCTTCTTCTTGGATTGATCCCTTGATCATTATGTAGTGTCCTTCCTTGTCTCTTGTAATAGTCTTTATTTTAAAGTCTATTTTGTCTGATATGAGAATTGCTACTCCAGCTTTCTTTTGATTTCCATTTGCATGGAATATCTTTTTCCATCCCCTCACTTTCAGTCTGTATGTGTCCCTAGGTCTGAAGTGGGTCTCTTGTAGACAGCATATAGATGGGTCTTGTTTTTGTATCCAGTCAGCAAGCTTGTGTATTTTGGTTGGAGCATTTAATCCATTCACGTTTAAGGTAATTATCGATATGTATGTTCCTATTACCATTTTCTTAATTTTTTTGGGTTTTGTTTTTGTAGGTCCTTTTCTTCTCTTGTGTTTCCCACTTAGAGAAGTTCCTTTAGCATTTGTTGTAGAGCTGGTTTGGTGGTGCTGAATTCTCTTAGCTTTTGCTTGTCTGTAAAGCTTTTGATTTCTCCATCAAATCTGAATGAGATCCTTGCCGGGTAGAGTAATCTTGGTTGTAGGTTCTTCCCTTTCATCACTTTACATATATTGTGTCACTCCTTTCTGGCTTGTAGAGTTTCTGCTGAGAAATCAGCTCTTAACCTAATGGGAGTTCCCTTGTATGTTACTTGTCATTTTTCCCTTGTTGCTTTTAATAGTTTGTCTCTAATATTTGTCCATTTGATTACAGCATGTTTCTCCTTGGGTTTATCCTGTCTGGGACTCTCTGCCTTTCCTGGACTTGGGTGGCTATTTCCTCTCCCATGTTAGGGAAGTTTTTGACTCTAATCTCTTCAAATATTTTCTTGGGTCCTTTTTCTCTCTCTTCTCCTTCTGGGACCCCTATAATGCGAATGTTGGTACGTTTAATGTTGTCCCAGAGGTCTCTTAGGTTGTCTTCCTTTCTTTTCATTCTATTTTCTTTATTCTGTTCCGTGGCAGTGATTTCCACCATTCTGTCTTCCAGGTCACTTATCTGTTCTTCTGCCTCAGTTATTCTGCTATTGATTCCTTCCAGTGTATTTTTCATTTCAGTCATTGTATTGTTCACCTCTGTTTTTTTTTAATTCTTCTAGGTCTTTGTTAAACATTTCTTGCATCTTCTCAATCTTTGCCTCCATTCTTTTTCTTAGGTCCTGGATCATCTTCACTATCATTATTCTGAATTCTTTTTCTGGAAGGTTGCCTATCTCCACTTCATTTAGTTGTTTTTCTGGTGTTGTATCTTGTTCCTTCATCTGGTACATATTCCTCTGCCTTTTCATCTTGTCTCTCTTTCTGTGAATGTGGTTTTCGATCCATAGGCTGCAGGACTGTAGTTCTTTTTGCTTCTGCTGTCTGCCCTCTGTTGTATGAGGCTATCTAAGAGTCTTGTACAAGCTTCCTGATGGGAGGGACTGGTGGTGGGTAGAGCTGGGTGTTGCTCTGGTGGGCAGATCTCAGTAAAACTTTAATCTGCTTGTCTGCTGAGTTCCCTCCCTGTTGTTGTTTGGCCTGAGGTGACCCAGCACTGGACCCTGCAGGCTATTTGGTGGGGCTAATGGTGGACTCTGGGAGGGCTCACACCAAAGAGTACTTCCCAGAACTTCTGCTGCCAGTGTCCTCGTCCCTGCAGTGAGCCACAGCCACCCCCCGCCTCTGCAGGAGACCCTCCAACACTAGCAGGTAGGTCTGGTTCAATCTCCTATGGGGTCACTGCTCCTTCCCCCTGGGTTCTCATACACACACTACTTTGTGTGTGCCCTCTAAGAGTGGAGTCTCTGTTTCCCCCAGTCCTGTCAAAGTCCTGAAATCAAATCCCACTAGCCTTCAAAGTTGATTCTCTGGGAATTCCTCCTCCCATTGCCGGGTCCCCAGGTTGGGAAGCCTGACATGGGGCTCAGAACCTTCCCTCCAGTGAGTGGACTTCTGTGGTATAAGTGTTCTCCAGTTTGTGAGTCACCCACCCAGCGGTTATTGGATTTGATTTTATTGTGATTGCACCCCTCCTACAGTCTCATTGTGGCTTCTCCTTTGTCTTTGGATGTGGGGTATCTTTTTGGTGAGTTCCAGGGTGTTCCTGTCAATGATTGTTCAGCAGTTAGTTGTGATTCCGGTGCTCTCTCACCAACTGTTGTTTTAAATACTCCTTATATATTAACTCATTTAATCTTCACATCAGCCCCATGATTTAGGTTCTGTTATTATTCCCATTTTACAGTTGAGAAACTGAGGCACAGAGAGGTTAGAGAATTTGCCCAAGGTCACACAGCCAGAAAGAACCATACTATGTAGTGTTTATGTTTCCAAGGACATTATAAGCCACATTTCCAGATCTCAGTGTCCCCACAAAACAGCATGACTGCCTCCAGTATGTCAATGAGGTAACTGAAGCACTGAGATGCTTGGATGACACAGCTGTCAAGTGGCAGAGTCAGAGCCCCAAAGATAAACTCTTGATTTCCATCCCGGGGGAACTTTCCCCAGATCACCAAGGCAAGGGGCATAATATTCATAAAAGAAGACAATCAAAGGTTTAAAAAGAACAAATAAGTCAATGTCACTAGTATTCAGATAAATGCAGAATAAAGAGAATAATCATATATATAATGACGATGATAATAAAAATATCGTTATTTTGCCTATTCAATAGCCCAAAACCATTTTTAATAACCCAAAACATTGTTAAAAATTCAGTTAATGGAGGTTTTCAATATATGAATCAAAGGGGTGCAATTGGAATATTTCTGAAGGGAAATTTAAAAAATACTCTTACTCGGAAATGTTATTTCTTAGAACTTATCCAAAAATATTTATGAACATGCATGAAGATTTAGCTACAGGATATTCATCATAGTGCTACTTATATTATCAAAATCATCCAGAACAATTAATAATCCCAAATAAGAGATGTGGTAAATAAATTATGATTCAATATGCAATGTAATGCAGCTATTAAATGTCGGGGTGTGATATTTAATGACATAGAATGACGTTCATGATATACTTTCATGAGCAAAACAGGCATCTAAAGTATCTGTCTTGGGGTTTACCTGGTGGCACAGTGGTAAAGAATCCGCCTGCCAATGCAGGGGACATGGGTTCGAGCCCTGGTCCGGGAAGATCCCACATGCCGCGCAGCACCTAAGCCTGTGCGCTACCGAGCCGGCGCTATAGAGCCTGTGAGCCACAACTACTGAGCCCATGCTCCACAACTACTGAAGCCCGCATGCCTAGAGCCTGTGCTCCACAACAGGAGAAACCACCGCAATGAGAAGCCCGCGCACCAAAACGAAGAGTAGCCCCCGCTGGCCGCAACTAGAGAAAGCCCGCATGCAGCAATGAAGACCCAGCGCAGCCAAAAATAAATAAATTAAAATAAATAAATTAAAAAAATAAAGTATCTGTATCGTGTAATATGATATTGTGATATAAGAAGAAATATGTATTTGATCTTTGTCCAGTTTCTGCTGAAGAGCTCTTAAAACCCTTGAAATCTCCTGAGTGGTGTATACTGTTGTGTTAATGAGGTGACTTTTGGACCTCATCTAAGAGCAGGAACTGGTTGCCAGAGGAACAACCATGTGATTAGAGGGTTGGAACTTTGCACCACAGCCCCCTGACCTCTGGAAAGGGGAGATGGGCTGGAGAGGAATCAATCACCATTGACCAATGCTTTCAGTCATCCTGCCCATGCAATGAAGGCTCCATAAAACTCAAAAGGACAGGGTTCAGAGGGCGTCCTGGTTGGTGAACCAGAACTCTTCTAAGTGTCACCGTGCTGGGTCCCAAACTCAAGAAGGATGGATGGATGCTCCTTTGTTAGGGACCTCACCTTATGGATCTCTTCATCTGGCTAGTGGTTTGTATCCTTTAATATCCTTCATAATAAACTGGTAATCTAGTGAGAAAACTAATTTCCTGAGTTCTGTGAGCTGCTACGGCAAATTCTATTGAATTTGAATATTTGAATATTCAAATTTGAATATTCAAATTCTATTGAACCTAAGGAGGGGGTCACAGGAACCTCTAATTTATAGCCAGTTGGTCAGAAGCATAGGTGACATCTTGGACTTGGAACTGGCATCTGAAGCAGAGGGAGTTATTGTGGAGCTGAGCCCTTAATCTGTGGAATCTGATGCTATCTCTAGGAAGACAGCGTCAGAATTAGCTAAATTGTTGGACACATATATGTTGTGTGAGAATTGCTTTCTGGTGCGGGGGAAAAAACACACACGTTAGAATTGGGTACAGAAAATTATGTGATTACATTTTAAGGGAGAAATTATGCAACAGATAAAAGACTGGAAAAATAGAATCTAAAATATGAACAACAGTTCTTGCTAGGTGGTGGAGTTGTGTATGATTTTCATTTTCTTACCTTTACTTACCTATATTTTCTCACTTTATGTAATAAGTATGTATTACTTATTACTTGCAATCAGGAAATAAAATGTATACTTGTAATAAAAATAAATAAAACATATTAATTGTAATCAGGAAATAAAAAGAATGAATATTATTTTAAAAGAACGGAAGAAGTAAGGAAGGAAGGGAGTAAGGAGAGAAGAGAAGAAAAGAACATTCAGCAAGAGGCAGGACCCTGGAAATTATTAGAAATCTCTTGCTGAGATAAATAAGGTCTGAATCAATGCTTGTAGACATCTAAGGTGCCTTGGCGGACAGTTGTGAGTCTTCTTGCCCAACTTGACCAGCTAACTAGAACACATCAACCATTGTTCTGCTTGTGACTAGGTAGCTAGACACATTTGGGAGTTGAGAACTTGCCCAGCCAACACCCCAAAGCACTACCCATCCACACATCTCCTGGCCCACCTCACTTCCCACTATGGTAAAGTTCAAGAAGGAAAATGAATAGAACTGTGAAAATTAATAAAGAGAACCCTCACTAAAATGGAATCTGGAGCTCAGGAGGGGGAGATCTCAGGAAGATATCACTCCTCCTCAATACAGATCCCCCTAGGAAGAGACATACTGTGCACCTCTGACCAGAAGTGACACGACTTTACTACAAGAAAGATTTCCTCCTTGCCTGGCAACAGCTCAGCCAATCAGAGACTATCATTACTCAGCCAATTAAAAGCCAGTACATAACAAACTCCCAGTTTCCTCCAATGGACTTTTTGTTTATAACAGTGCCTCCTAATTTCCCCTTTGCCTCTATAAAAGAGTTGCCTTTCCTTTTACCAGACTTGCATGTGGTTTGCCATAGCTGCATGTCCCCAATTGCGATTCTTTGCTGCTCCCAAATAAATCTCTGGTTTTGCTGGTAAAATATCTGGTTGTTTTATTGTTTTAGGTTAACAGAATCATTACTTTTGAAACCCCTCACCTGCTCAACTTTTATTTTTTTCCACAGCACTTATCATATTCTAACATATTGTACAGTCTATTTATTAATTTGCATATTGTTTACTATCTATCCGCCCCTGCTAGAATGCAAGCTCCATGAAGGTGGGATCTTTGTTCTGTTCACTAATAGATTCCAGGAAACTAGAAAATGCCTGGCAAAGTTGCTCAATAAATATTAGTTGAATAAAGGGCTCTAGAATGCTATGAGAGTTCTGGAATGTTTTTAACGATCTACAGTATCTTGAGGATTCCAGGATGAAGTATGAACCACTCAGAGGATTGCCTTGGCTCCTTCCTGCGTCCTTTGAGGCTAACATCCCCACTGGAAGATGCCAAAGTCACACCTTGACTTACATGGGAGGGTAAGAGGTAGTATTCTTCACGAAGATCCATGGTTCTGCAGGCTGCGGCGGTGCAAACCTCAAGGATCCAAGAGGGGGCCTGGCAAAAGGGACGCCCAGGAAAACGGCCACAGGCTGTGCAAAACCTTCTAAGCTGACATATTTCCCCAGGACTCTGCCCTGCGCGGTGTCCACAACAGGCAGTGAGGGTGGTTGCCCTGCTGGACATTGAGAGGAAATGAGGACATGTCAGTGGTGAAGGTCTGAACTGGATTCTGGGTGAATTTTGTTACTTTTGCCACGTGATCTTGAATGTCCCCCCTACTCTCTAAGCCTCAGTTTCTTCTTATGTAAGAGAGAATGAAGCTAACTGTCCTTCCCGACTCACAGCGCTATCTGAAGGAGCGAATTGGAATTGGAGGTAGAAGAGCACCAAATAAGACATAAATGCAAAAAGAAGAGCCACTGGGAATGAAGAAGGCATTCGGTTTCCACACTTAGGAGCATCTAGAAGCAATCACTGGACGCTGGTGCCGAGCTGCACGCTGGATGAGAGGATGAACAAGAGCAGGCTGCTCTTCTCAGAAATCTGACCTTATGTGGAGGATGAGCCACATACATACCTGACCCTACTGCTGGGAAGAAAGTGGTCCGTGTCCTGAGAGAGGTACCAAGTAAGGTGCCATAGGAGACAGAAGAGGGAGCGAGGCCTTCTGACTGGTGGCTTCATGGAGGCAGTGACCTTGGAGCTGGGACTTGCAGTAGTGGGAGGAGTGACAAGGGGAGGTGGAAGAGGGTGCTTAAAGGTATAAACAGAGATGAGATTGTGCAGAGGTGAGGCTCTGCGACAGCAAAGTGCAAGACCTGCTTGAGGAAGAGCGATTGGCCCATTTGGGTCAGGAAGAGTAATGGGGGAGGAACATAATCCTGGATAAGACAGGTTCACGTCTGGGAGGGTCTCAAACGCCAGGCCAGTGATTCGGGCTTTATTAAGTGGGTAAATGAGCAGCAGTGAATCATCCTGGAGTAAAAGAGAGTGAAACAATCAGCTTGAAGAGGCCCCTTCTGCTGGCTCTGAGCACGGTCATCCAGAGGGAGCGAGACTGGGGCTCAGATTCCATCTGTCCCCTTCTCATGGAGCAGACAGTTCTTTCTCACTGAGCTGAAATGCATCTCCCTGCAGCTGCCACATCAGTCCTGGTCCTACCTGCTCTGGGACGTCCTGCACCTTCATGTGACAGGCAGCCTTAGTGACCCATGTTCATACCCATCCCTCAAGTCTTCTCTTGTCCGTCCTCAACAGCTTCAGTTTGTTTAAGCATCCTAACAGGAAACGATTTCCAGCCTCTCATCCTCCCAATTATTCCTCTTTAGATATAGACAGAAGGTCAACCTCTCTCTCAAAGTATGTGACCTGAACAGAAAGGAGTAACCCAGATTTGGTCTTATAGACAAATCCAATGATAACCTTCAAGAGATATGAAGTGGACAGACGTCCAACTGGCAAGGGTGAAAAAGTGGGCGATTGGCTGAGAGGTATAGGCAATTCTGGTAACGGCAGCAGTTGCCACTTGTGTTATATGTAATGTTTGTATATTGAGCACTTACTATGTGCCACATGGGCATTCCAGTTCCTTTAAACTAATCTTCACAAAAGCCTTGCTAGGTAGACATCAATACGCCCATTTTTCAGATGAAGTAACTGAGGAAATGCAGGCAGCCAGTATGGATTTTCTTTTTAAAAAAATTTTATTTATTTTTGGCTGTGTTGGGTCTTGGTTTCTGCGCGCGGGCTTTCTCTAGTTGCGGCGAGTGGGGGCTACTCTTCATTGCGGTGCGTGGGCTTCTCATTGGGTGACTTCTCTTGTTGCAGAGCACGGGCTCAAGGCACGTGGCTTCAGTAGTTGCAGCGTGTGGGCTCAGTAGTTGTGGCTCACAGGCTGTAGAGTGCAGGCTCAGCAGTTGGGGCGCACGGGCTTAGTTGCTCCGCGGCATGTGGGATCTTCCCGGACCAGGGATCGAACCCGTGTCCCCTGCATTGGCAGGTGTATTCTTAATCACTGCGCCACCAGGGAAGTTCCCAGGATGGACTTTCTAAAGGTAGAACTGGCATGGCCCTGCCAGGGGTAAACAGCAGTAAGGGAATAATCTGCCCCTAATTTGCTTCTTACTCTGCTCTTACCCTCAGTTCCGGGCCTCTCACAGTATCGTAGGCCCAGGAGGAAGATAAAACCCAGTGGAGCCTGGGTGTCAGTGCACTGACAGCCAGAGCACTGGCTCTGGACTCAGGAGATAGAGATAGAATTCAGAGCATGATTTTCCGGTTGACCTTGGCATGTACATTTCCCTCTCTGAGTCTCAGTTTCCCCATCTATAAAATGGCACAGATGCATTCTGAGGTCCCTTGCTGCACCCTTGTATTAACCAGGTCTTTTATGTTCTGTATTCTGATGCCTTGACTTCTGGAGCCTTGCTGATTCTGGAGGGACTGCCCCTCCCAGAGTTCGCCAATCCCTAATGATAGGAATGAACTTCCCCTTCAAGCGTGCCAGAGCCTGTACCCCAACTACCTTCTTTATCAGGCCCTCCACATCTGGCCACTATCATCCTGCCCTAATCACTCCAGGCCAAGCACCTGACAACTGTGCAGTCCCTAAGCCCCAGAACCTGTTGAAATTGGCTACTTTGCCAATCCCAAGCCTGCTTATCCTGCCTCACCTCTTCCTTCCCCCCAGCAACCCCATAAAGCCCCTTACCCCCAGTTCCTCCTTCTTCCCTGTGTCTCATGACCCACCCAGGGCTTCACCTCCAGGCCCACCATGGTAGTTCCGTACTCCTTCCTCTGGGGAAATTGAGTCATAAACCACCTTTTCAATGACAGTTGGTTCTTGATCTGTGGGCCTTAGAATACCCCAAACTGTCTATTAATACACTGTCTTTTTTTTTCTGGCTGCCCTGCGAAGCATGCAGGATCTTAGTTCCCCGACCAGGGATCAAACCTGCGCCCCCTGCAGTAGAAGTGCAGAGTCTTTAACCACTGGACCGCCAGGGGAGTTCCAATACACTGTCTTTTAATACAACTTCTTTATCCCTTTTTTGCACTCTCTCCATTCCAGGCACTCTCTCAGAAACAACAGCCCGTTTCAATCTCACAACCGCCTACTGATGTAGATACAGCTTTCACCCCCATTTTATAGAGGGGGAAACTGAGGCACAGAAAAAGGAAGTCCTTTGCCTAAGCTCACAGTGCCAGTAAGTGCTGAGCTGGGATGCAAACCCACACACTCTGCCTCCAGAGGCGGTATTAATATTCTGGTAAGCTAAGCTCCAGGATTTGGCCACGTCCGTATTAGTAATCAAGAGCAAAAGATATGGAACTCTCCGAAGTCCTCAACTGGGATGCAGGAGGTTAGCTGGTTGTCCTCCTCTGGTGTGGGGGCGTGCAGCCGAGTCTAGGGTGTTTATCGTCCACTGTGTCTCCTGCTGCAGGGGACCAGCTGGGCTAGACGGTCCAAGTCCACAGAGGGCGCGCTGCTGCAGAACCGCGCCTGTCACTCCTTCCCCTTGTCCCACACAAGGATTTCCAAAGGTCCCCCGCTATTTGAATTTAGGAGGACTCACCCCAAGCCGTCAAAGTGGTGAGGGAGGACAAGACCAGAGCGAAGAGCCACATCGTGGAAGGACAGCAGCTCCTGTGACCGCAGGTCTCCTGGCACTGCTCAGAGGGGCTGTTCCAGTCCCCGCCCCCAGCTCCCGCCCCCAGCTCTCTGCACAGGCTCCCGCCTCAGTTGCTCAGTAGCCTAATCTGGAAATAACAGAAAAGCTCTCCCACCCTTCCCTGTGGGCTGCTGTTTAGGGCTGTAAGCCATGCCCACCCAGAATTTACCTTCTTTTAAATCAAGAGCCCAGACTTTACTCTCCA
Source organism: Physeter macrocephalus (assembly GCF_002837175.3). Classification (NCBI taxonomy): domain Eukaryota; kingdom Metazoa; phylum Chordata; class Mammalia; order Artiodactyla; family Physeteridae; genus Physeter; species Physeter macrocephalus. The sequence goes on along the minus strand of NC_041230.1, from coordinate 27,518,049 downwards.
ATTACAGGTAGCCACCTACAGGTTCAACCATTTGTTTCTTAAGTGTTTTTTCCCTTCCCGGACGTTAACCTTAGTGCGCTGTGAGCTACCCAAGGCGGACACCAGCACAGAGGCCTTTGGACAAGGGGAGGCTGTGGTCTGGGGTTCTCAGAACAACTTGAAAACTTTCAGAGCAACTCCCAGACCCACAGCTGCCCAGCTGGGGAATTAAGGGCAAATCTTTTCATTTCCCTGGGCTTCTACTTCATAGAGTTCCATGCTCTTATTTTGGAAACACCTTAAATCTCATTCAGTCTCCCTTCTGATGCCTAAATTAACTTCACAATATTCCTGCTAAGTGACTCAGCCTCCTGTTGCACACCTCCAGGGTCAGGGAACTCATTACCTCTCCAGGCAGGGATCTTTGGACTGAATGTTCTTACGGTAAAGGGACTCCATCTCTCCATAGTCTTTGGCTCTATTCTTTCATCCATCCCTCCATCTTTCCTTCCATTTATTCATTATTTCACTTATTCATTCATTCTCCAAACATTTACCAAATACTTGGCACTTGGTAAGTGCAATGGATACAAAGATAAATCCAAGACATGTTCCATCTCGTGGAGGAGCTCACCATGTAATAAATAAGACAGATGCAGGGAGAGGTGATAGGTAGATTGCAATGCAATCTGAAAGCACCAAAGTAGAGGGATACGAAGTGCTCTGAGTATACCTGTGAAAGCGCCACTTACCCGCTAGGGACACAAGGAAAATGCTCAAAGCCTGTTTTATAGAATTATTAAATGTTGAACAATAGGACATTCTCTAAATACATTCTGGTACAGCTGGCTAAGGAAATACTATGCTTTCACTCAAACTAGTGATGCACACCTCTATTTATTTATTTATTTATTTTTGGCCGCGTTGGGTCTTCGTTGCTGTGCACGGGCTTTCTCTAGTTGCGGCGAGCGGGGGCTGCTCTTTGTTGCGGTGCACGAGCTTCTCACTGAGGTGGCTTCTTGTTGCAGAGCATGGGCTCTAGGCGCGGGGGCTTCAGCAGTTGTGGCACGCGGGCTCAGTAGTTGTAGCGCATGTGCTGAGTTGCTCTGTGGCATGTGGGATCTTCTCTGACCAGGGCTCGAATCCGTGTCCCCTGCGTTGGCAGGCGGATTCTTAACCACTGAGCCACCAGGGAAGTCATGCACACCTCTATTTATTGACAAGGAAAGGCAGTCACGATCTATTGTGAAGGGGAAAAAAACAGATTATAATATAGTTATGACTGCTTTAGGAAACAGTCTGGCAATTCCTCAAAAATCAAACACAGGGACTTCCCTGGCGGTCCAGTGATTAAGACTCCATGCTTCCGCTGCAGGGGGCGCGGGTTCGATCCCTGAGGATCCTGCATGCCACGTGATGAGGCCAAAAAAATTTAAAAATTAAAAAAAATCAAACACAAAGTTACCAGATTTCCCAGCAATTCCACTCCTAGGTATATACCCACAACAGCTGAAAACATATCTATACAAAAACTTGTACACAAATAGCTGCATTAGTCACAATAGCCCGAAGTGGAAAGAACCCAAATATCCAGGAACTGATGAATGGACAAATAAAATAATATCTATCTATACAATGGAATATTATTCAGCCATAAAAAGAAATGAAGTACTGGTACCTGCTAAACATGGATGAACCTTGAAAATATTACGCTAATGAAAGAAGCCAGACATGAAAGGACATATATTGTATGATTCTATTTGTATGAAATGTCCAGATTAAGCAAATCCATAGAGGCAGAAAGTAGTTTAGCGGCTGCTGCAGGCCTGGGGTTGGGGAATGATGTGTGGCTGCTGATGCGTAGAGGCTTCTCTTTGAGGTGATGAAAATGTTCTGGGATTACATAGTGGTGATGGTTGCACAACTCTGTGAATATACTGAAAACCACTGAAGTGTACGCCTTAGAAAGGTGAATTTTACGGTGTGTGGATAATCTTTCAGTAAACAAATATTTTTAAAAATCTAGGGCTTCCCTGGTGGCACAGTGGTTGGGAGTCCACCTGCCAATGCAGGGGACACGGGTTCGAGCCCTGGTCTGGGAAGATCCCACATGCCGCAGAGCAACTGGGCCCGTGTGCCACAACTACTGAGCCTGCGCTCTAGAGCCCGTGAGCCACAACTACTGAGCCTGCGTGCCAGAACTACTGAAGCCTGCGAGCCTAGAGCCCGTGCTCCGCAACAAGAGAAGCCACTGCAATGAGAAGCCCACGCACCGCAACGAAGAGTAGCCCCCGCTCACCGCAACTAGAGAAAGGCCACGTGCAGCAACAAAGACCCAATGCAGCCAAAAATAAATAAATCAATCAACAAATTTATAAAACAATTTTTAAAAAATAAATAAAAGTAAAAAATCTAGTCATGTACAATATCCCACTATAATATAAAAAATATCTTTCTTTGGGGAGGAAAAATTTTGGAAGGTTATACCTCTAATTTGTGTTGCAACAGCCATTTCTTGGCTATAATATTGCGAGTGTTTTTTTGTTTTTTTGTTTTTTTTTTGCAGTACGAGGGCGTCTCACCGTTGTGGCCTCTCCCATTGCGGAGCACAGGCTCCGGACGCGCAGGCTCAGCGGCCATGGCTCACGGGCCCAGCCGCTCCGCGGCATGTGGGATCCTCC
>NC_041230.1:27498461-27513779 GCF_002837175.3 Physeter macrocephalus | reverse complement strand
GAGCCCTGGTCTGGGAAGATCCCACATGCCGCAGAGCAACTGGGCCCGTGTGCCACAACTACTGAGCCTGCGCTCTAGAGCCCGTGAGCCACAACTACTGAGCCTGCGTGCCAGAACTACTGAAGCCTGCGAGCCTAGAGCCCGTGCTCCGCAACAAGAGAAGCCACTGCAATGAGAAGCCCACGCACCGCAACAAAGAGTAGCCCCCGCTCGCCGCAACTAGAGAAAGGCCACGTGCAGCAACAAAGACCCAATGCAGCCAAAAATAAATAAATCAATCAATAAATTGATAAAACAATTTTTAAAAAATAAATAAAAATAAAAAATCTAGTCATGTACAATATCCCACTATAATATAAAAAATATCTTTCTTTGGGGAGGAAAAATTTTGGAAGGTTATACCTCTAATTTGTGTTGCAACAGCCATTTCTTGGCTATAATATTGCGAGTGTTTTTTTGTTTTTTTGTTTTTTTTTTGCAGTACGAGGGCGTCTCACCGTTGTGGCCTCTCCCATTGCGGAGCACAGGCTCCGTCGTGTTGCAACAGCCATTTCTTGGCTATAATATTGCGAGTGTTTTTTTGTTTTTTTTTTGCAGTACGAGGGCGTCTCACCGTTGTGGCCTCTCCCATTGCGGAGCACAGGCTCCGGACGCGCACGCTCAGCGGCCATGGCTCACGGGCCCAGCCGCTCCGCGGCATGTGGGATCCTCCCGGACCGGGGCACGAACCCGTGTCCCCTGCGTCGGCAGGCGGACTCTCAACCACTGCGCCACCAGGGAAGCCCGTGAGTGTTTTTATTAGTATTTTCCACTTTTATTCACTCAAACATTCATTTGACAAATATTTACGGAGCGCTCACAGTGTGGGGATGACGGTGCTGAGGGCTTTGTACGTAGGATCTCACTTAGTTCTCAAAATAAACCTGTGAATTGAAACTATGATCTCCCAGCGCTCAGTGAGGACAAGGAAACGGCCCAGTCACACAGCAAGTAAGAGGAAGAGCTGAGAATTGAACAAAAGCTGCACAGCGTTACAGACCTTACTCTAAGCATTGTGTTAAGTGGAGCTGTGAGATGTGAAATGTGTTCTTGTCCACGGAGAGGGAGCAGATGTGAAGGGGCTGTCTCTAGGGCAGCAGACTGAAGAGGCAGCTGTGCCTTCTCCATGCTTGCACTGTTTTCCAACTGTCATTTGTCAAAAGTGACCTTGTCCAGGCCAGACCAATATTAACATTAGGGAGAATTGGGCAACCATAAGGCACATGACAATCCTAGAAAAGCTCATGGGTTCTTGGCCAGCGTCATAGGGTTGTAGCTGAAACGAAGCTTCTGGAGACCCAAGTTCTAAGAGCGATGCTGATTTGCACCCATTCTAGCCACTGTGGCAGGCCGGTGAGGGCTGAGTTTGGGACAGCAGTAGAGTCAGGCCTCAGAGGCGAATGCTTCTACAAAGATTGACCTGGGCTGGCCTCCTCCCTTTTACCAGGGTCCTAAAGCACACCCTAATAAAGAACACCCCTATCTCTATCCACACTGAACAACCCAGGCTGTCTTCCTAAGCAGAAAACAAAGCTGTTTCTAATCACTTTGCACTCATACACTCACACACACACACACACACACAGCTGTTAAGGCAAAACCATCCTGCCTTTTGCCCTGGCCAGCTGGCCTTTGCAACTTGAGACAGACCTGGCTCTTAGACTATGAAGACTGCAGGATGCTGTCTTAGCAAAATATAAAAGGTAAGGATGAATTATTCTCCCAGCCCCACTGTTCCATCACATGCCCTCTTGTGACACCCACAGTCCCGCAAACACGCGCAGCTACGCCCAGACCTTGAAGTGTCTGCAGCCTGCATGCCCACTCCTGGCTCATGATGACTCTGCAGAAATGGGTGAGGCATCAAGCCAGACCTCAATTTGCTTAACCTGTGCCCTCTCCCTGGGTCGCACCAGCCGTAAGGGATACAGTTCTTGTTTCAGCGGCATTTGATAGAGATTACAGCTTTTAACTTGGGAAACTGCCATATGGAACTAGTCTGAAGAGGGAAATCCTATACTGGCCTTAATGCCTAAGGAGCTGGGCAGGTCTTGGGAAAGAAGACACCTCTAAGCTCCAAATCAGACCCCTGCCATTTCCATCAATTCACTCAACAGATACACAGAGAGCACATACTAGAACAAGCACTGGACAAGTCTGAGCCCATGTCCTACTGGACCCTTCAACTGGACTCTGTCCATTAATCATGGGATTAATCAGGCAGAGTCTTCATGGTGGAGAACGCTGCACTGGGGGACCAGAGGTCTGGAAACCCACAAGGTGACTTCAGACATCCTTTTTGGAAAGGGAGTGGCGAGAGGAAGGGGTGGCGATGGCTGAGGTGGTCCCTCATGAACCATCCACCTTGGATCAACATTCTATGAACCCGGAATTCTATGAAATTTTTCAATGCAGCCTAGACATATACAGTGTTTCTGGAATCTGTTATTCTCATGCTAACATCACATTTTTAGCCATATCAGTATGCTGTCTGTACTATTATGAGCAGTTTTCTTTTTTTTAAAAAAATGTATCTATTTTTGGCTGTGTTGGGTCTCTGTTGCTGCACGCAGTCTTTCTCTAGCTGTGGCAAGCGGGGGCTACTCTTCGTTGTGGTGCGCAGGCTTCTCATTGCGGTGGCTTCTCTTGTTGCAGAGCACGGGCTCTAGGCGTGCGGGCTTCAGTAGTTGTGGTGCACGGGCTCAGTAGTTGTGGCTCATGAGCTCTAGAGTGCAGGTTCAGTAGTTGTGGCGCATGGGCTTAGTTGTTTCGCAGCATATGGGATCTTCCCAGACCAGGGCTCGAACACATGTCCCCTGCATTGGCAGGCGGATCCTTAACCACTGCGCCACCAGGGAAGTTCCTATGAGCAGTTTTCTTAAATGAATGAATTCTTTTTGTTTTAATGCGATTGTTCAAAAAGAAAATTTTACCCATTTCCATAAATGGAAGATTATAAATTGTCATGAATTAAAGGTGTTAAAAAAGTAAAAATTCAACTGAGTAAAATTTAAAGATCTTATTGGCTCTATTCAATGATTCATGAATCGGGCAGTATCCCATATAGCAGAAAGAAAGATGCTCAGAGAGCTATACAAAATGAAAGACTCTTATAGGCAGAAGGAGGTGGGACAACGAAGTTACTAAATAAGAGTGGATTTTTTGTGGCATGGTCACCTTACATTAAGGGGTGGCAGGGGTCTATCAGGCCAATGACCTCACTGGTTCTGACCAGGCAATTCCCGATTGACATAAATCGCAGCAAGATCTTTTTTGACCCATCTCTCTCCTAGAGTAATGAAATAAAAACAAAAATAAACAAATGGGACCTTATGAAACTTAAAAGCTTTTGCACAGCAAAGGAAACCATAAACAAGACGAAAAGACAACCCTCAGAATGGGAGGAAATATTTGCAAACGAAGCAACTGACAAGGGATTAATCTCCAAAATTTACAAGCAGCTCATTAGGCTCAATATCAAAAAAAAAAATGACCCAATCAGAAAAAGGGCAGAAGACCTAAATAAACATTTCTCCAAAGAAGACATACAGATGGCCAAGAGGCACGTGAAAAGCTGCTCAACATCACTAATCATTAGAGAAATGCAAACCAAAACTACAATGAGGTACCACCTCACACCCGTCAGAATGGGCATCATCAAAACATCTACAAACAATAAATGCTGGAGAGGGTGTGGAGAAAAGGGAACCCTCTTGCACTGTTGGTGGGAATGTAACTTGATACAGCCACTATGGAGAACAGTATGGAGGTTCCTTAAAAAACTAAAAATAGAATTACCATATGACCCAGCAATCCCACTCCTGGGCATATACCCAGAGAAAACTATAATTTGAAAAGACACATGCACCCCAATGTTCGTTGCAGCACTATTTACAATAGCCAGTTCATGGAATGCCCATCAATAGACGAATGGATAGAGAAGATGTGGTACATATATACAATGGAATAGTACTCAGCCATAATAAGGAATGAAATTGTGCCATTTCCAGAGACGTGGATGGACCTAGAGACTGTCATACAGAGTGAAGTAAGTCAGAAAGAGAAAAACAAATACCATATATTAACGCATATATGTGCGATCTAGAAAAATAATACAGATGAACCTATTTGCAAAGCAGAACTAGAGACACAGACGTAGAGAACAAAGGACACCAAGGGTGAAAAGGGGGTGGGATACACTGGGAGATTGGGATTGGCATATATACCCTACTATGTATAAAATAGATAACTAATGAGAACCTATTGTTTAGCACAGGGGAAAGAAAAAGAAGGTACAATCTGTTTGTAGGACACATATTAAGTTAACCTTAAAAATGCATTCCGATATACAGTAGGTGCAGACAAATAGTGTTTGGTTCCACTTATACAAGGTACCTTGAATAGTCAAATTCATGGAGTACGAAAGTACATTTGTAGATGCCAGGGGCTGGGGGGTTGGGGGGATGGGGAGGGGCAATGGGGAGTTAGTGTTTAATGGGGACAGAGTTTCAGTTTAGGAAGGTGAAAAATGCAGTAGATGGATGACGGTGAGAGTTGCACAGCAATGTGAATGTACTTAGTGCCACTGAACTGTACAGTTAAATATGGTTAAAACAGTATGTTTTATATTATGTGACTTTTACTATAATAAAAAAAAAATTTTAAAGGGGGTGATGGCAGGGGTCTATCAGACCAATGATCTCACTGGTGCTGACCAGGCAATTCCAGATTGACTGGTTTAACATTTTACTCCCGGGAGAAGGTGAACTATAATTAAGTTAGATATTAAACCTGTTTGGTGACGTGTGCTTAGTGCAAGTGATTCCATCTTGGGACCGTTGTCTCTTTTGAAAATTTTCCGCTTTTGGTCAGAGTCTCAGCTTAACTGAGAGACGTGATAAAATTTGAGGCATCAGGGCCTCTCCCAGCCACCACTGATCCTCTGTGTGGTATTCACAGGTCATGATGTTCTTTGCTGAATCTCTGTTGTATTCACAGGTCATGATTTTCGATTCACATTTTTTTAGTTGGTCATTCTCTTTGTTCCTTTTCTGATGTTCCAGTCTTAGGGAGATCAGCTACGAATATGTATTTAAAGATTTTGAGAGGCTACAACACACCAGGGAGATTACTATGATTATCAGAAGCAGGATAATTCCCAATGTCTAGAGTGTACTTTAAAGCCACGGTCCCCAAGACCTAAATCAATCAAAATCAAATAAGTCAAGGAAAGACCCCATTGAAAGAGCCACTTTCTTAAGGCATGTGGCTTGCTCAGTGATCTCACGCTCAACTGACGTTCAACTTCCCCAGAAGTGTTAATCCAGGTGCCTCAAGTGGCGTGGTCCACAGCAAAGACACCTACATGTTCAGCTAAAAGATAATCAATGGCAGTTTTATTATCAAAAACAACCTGTCCAATACATACACTACCAAATGTAAAACAGTTAGCTGGTGGGAAGCAGCCGCATAGCACAGGGAGATCAGCTCGGTGCTTTGTGACCACCTAGAGGGGTGGGATAGGGAGGGCGGGAGGGAGACGCAAGAGGGAGGAGATATGGGGACATATGTATGCGTATAGCTGATTCACTTTGTTATACAGCAGAAACGAACACAATATTGTAAAGCAATTATACTCCAATAAAGATGTTAAAAAAACAAAACAAACAAACAAAAAACCACCTGTCCGGAGAGTCTAAGGATTTTTGTTGGGCAACCATTATGTTAGCAGAAGATCCTGCAATACTTTCAACAGTTGAGGAGAGGTTTCAGATCATAGCCTCATTTGCACTTACTCCTACCCGGGAGAGCAGTAATCTGCCAAAGGAAGCTAATTTTGAATCATGAATGCCTTCTGATAATTCCCACTTGAGTGTGTGTCTCAGGGCTGGAAAGGCATCAGCCATGGAGGTCAATAAAATTTGAGGGTTGATAGACCACACAGGCATATTTATTCCAGTCATCCTTGCCTTGTGTCCGTCTTTTTGTACACAGTTTGGGATCACAGGCAGGGAATCAGAGACAGGGAAATGGACCCCCAGGGTCACGTTGTCTGACACAGTACAGAGGGGACTGAGTTTGTTCCAGGGAAACTGAAGCATTGGAAATCAGGGTAAGTTTGTGACAGGAAAAACTACAGAATCACCACCATCGTGGCAAGCCTAACAGTCATTTGGTGGTTGGATTACCATTATTTGCAATGTCCTGAGGTATATGAGCAATGGCATTATCTTTCCAGGCCAGAGCAAGGCAAAAGGTGGACAAAAGAATCATAAAATATTTTCATGGTGTAAGAATTAGGAAAAGAATGGTCAAATAGCAAAGGAGAAATGGAATGAAACTTTCTGGATCCAATGTCTTGGTAGGAAGTAGTCTACCTCAATGTTGGCTGCTTCTTTTCCTAGTCAACTTGATTTTGAGGTCTCCAGCAGGTGTGCAGTTCCTAGCGTCTAGAGGAATCCTTTTAAGTTGAGAAATGAGGACCCAAAGGACTTCCCTGGTGGCACAGTGGTTAAGAATCCGCCTGCCAGACTTCCCTGGTGGCGCAGTGCTTAAGAATCGGCCTGCCAATGCAGGGGACATGGGTTCGAGCCCTGGTCCAGGAAGATCCCACATGCCGCGGAGCAAATAAGCCCATGTGCCACAACTACTGAGCCTGCGCTCTAGAGCCCACAAGCCACAACTACTGAGCCTGCGTGCCACAACTACTGAAGCTCGCGTGCCTAGAGCCCATGATCCACAACAAGAGAAGCCCCTGCAATGAGAAGGCTGCACACCGCAACGAAGAGGTGCCCCTGCTCTCTGCAACTAGAGAAAAGCCCATGCGTAGCAAAGAAGACCCAACGCAGCCAAAAATAAATAAATAAAACAAATAAATTTATATATTAAAAAAAGAATCTGCCTGCCAATGCAGGGGACACGGGTTCGAGCCCTGGTCCGGGAAGATCCCACATGCCGTGGAGCAACTAAGCCCGTGCACCACAACTACTGAGCCCGCGTGCCACAACTACTGAATCCTGTGTGCGTAGAGCTCATGCTCCGTCACAAGAGAAGCCACTGCAATGAGAAGCCTGTGCACTGCAACGGAGGGTAGCCCCTGCTCGCCGCAACTAGAGAAAGCCCGCGTGCAGCAACAAAGACCCAACGCAGCCAAAAATAAATAAATTAATTAAAAAAAAAAAAAAAAAGGGAATGAGGACCCAAGGTTTAAGTCCCTGATATTTGGCTGTCATCTAGGTAGTGAGGAGGACCTGTTATAATGGGTTCCCTTCCAAGGAGATTCAAGGACAGTCTTTGTACTTAGTGATTCCAAATCAGAAGGGTGGGAAAAAACTTGAAACTTTAGTTTGGAGAGTCGTAGCCTGATATTTGAGGAAACTAGAAAAATTCAGGATCCAGTCCAGTTTACAGCAACACGTCTTGGATTTATCTTTGTATCCATTACACTTAGCATAGTGCCAGGCATTTGGTAAATGTTTGGAGAATGAATGAATAAATGAAATAATGAATAAATGGAAGGAAAGATGGAGGGATGGATGAAAGAATAGAGCCAAAGACTATGGAGAGATGGAGTCCCTTTACCGTAAGAACATTCTGTCCCAAGATCCCTGCCTGGAGAGGTAATGAGTTCCCTGACCCTGGAGGTGTGCAACAGGAGGCTAAGTCACTTAGCAGGAATATTGTGAAGTTAATTTAGGCATCAGAAGGGAGACTGAATGAGATTTAAGGTGTTTCCAAAATAAGAGCATGGAACTCTATGAAATAGAAGCCCAGGGAAATGAAAAGATTTGCCCTTAATTCCCCAGCTGGGCGGCTGTGGGTCTGGGAGTTGCTCTGAAAGTTTTCAAGTTGTTCTGAGAACCCCAGACCACAGCCTCCCCTTGGCCAAAGGCCTCTGTGTGCTGGTGTCCGCCTTGGGTAGCTCACAGCGCACTAAGGTTAGAGTCCGGGAAGGGAAAAACAATTATGAAACAAATTGTTTGAAGAGTCTCTGGCTACCTGTAATTGGAGGGTTTAGTCCTGGCTGTCAGTATAAAAGAGGGCAAACTCTGGGGAGGGGAGGATGTGTCTTAGAGGTGGCCGGGCTGTTCGGGGGGGTAGGAGCTTGCAGCCAGAGCTGGAGATGGCGGGACTGGAGGGGGGCAGAGCTGAGGGGTGGGACCGTACTGCCCCTTCAAACTCCTAGAGACCTGTAGGCATGGGAGCTGCTCTTCTGTACTGTAGCTCTTTGCTCTGGTCCTGACCTCCCTCTCCACTTCCACAGCTTGGCATGAGTCCTCCTGAAATGCAAATAGCGGGGTGACATTTTGAAATCTTTGCCTGGGACGGGGTGCCAGAGATGCATACAGGGCAAAAGTTCCCTAGCAATGGCTCACTCTCTGGACTTGGAGCTTTGAGCCCAGCCAATCTGGTGGCAGGAGACACAGGGGAGGGTAAACACCATGACACACAGCTGCACGGGCCATGTGCAGGAGGGAAATCAGCTGACCTCCCGCCTTGCTGTTGAGAACTTTGGAGAGTGCCTACTATTTTCCTCTTGATTATTAGTATGGATGAGGCCAAATCATGGAGAGTGGCATACCAGAATATTAATACCGACTCTGGAGCCATAGTGCATGTGTTTGCATCCCAGCTCAGCACTTACTAGCTGTGTGTCCTGAGGCAAGAACCTTCCCTTTTCTGTGCCTCTGTTTTGTATTTCTAAAATGGGGGTGACAACTGTATCTACCTCACTGGGCTATTGTGAGGTTGAAATGGGTTGTTGTTTCTAAAGAGTGCCTGGAATGGAGAAAGAAAAAAAAGGAATTAATAAATAAAGGGGTTGTTTAAAGGTATAGTGTATTAATAGACAATCTGAGGTGTGGTAAGGCCACGGATCAGGAGCCAACTGCCACTGAAAAGATAGTTTGTTACTCACAGAGGAGGGGGCGTGACACCACCATGGTGGGCCACAAGGTGAGGCACCAGGTGCATCAGGAGGCAGAGGAAGGAAGGAGGAATTGGGCGCAAGAACCTTTATCTTGGTTGCTGGGGGGAAGGTAGAGGTGAAGCAGAATAAGCAGGTTTGGGATTGGCAGCCGATTGCAATGGGCTCTGGGGCTTAGGGAGTTCCCACAGTTGTCAGGTACTTGGCCTGGAGTGATTAGGGCAGGATGACAGTGGCAGATGTGGAGGGCCTGATAAAGAAGGTAGTTGGGGTACAGGCTCTGGCATGCTTGAAGGGGAAGTTCATTCCTATCATTAGGGATTGGCGAACTCTGGGAGGGGCAGTCCCTCCAGAATCAGCAAGGCCCCAGATGTCAAGGCATCAGAATACAGAACATAAAAGACCTGGTTAATACAAGGGTGCAGCAAGGGACCTCAGAATGCATCTGTGCCATTTTATAGATGGAGAAACTGAGACTCAGAGAGGGAAATGTACATGCCCAAGGTCAACCGGAAAATCACGCTCTGAATTCTATATCTCCTGAGTCCAGAGCCAGTGCTCTGGCTGTCAGTGCACTGACAGCCCAGGCTCCACTGGGTTTTATCTTCCTCCTGGGCCTACGATACTGTGAGAGGCCTGGAACTGAGGGTAAGAGCAGAGTAAGAACCAAATTAGGGGCAGATTATTCCCTTACTGCTGTTTACCCCCTGGCAGGGCCACGCCAGTTCTACCTTTAGAAAGTCCATACTGGCTGCCTCCATTTCCTCAGTTACCTCATCTGTAAAATGGGCATATTAATGTCTACCTAGCAAGGCTTTTGTGAAGATTAGTTTAAAGGAACTGGACTGCACATGCAATAATTTAAAAATTATTAAGAATTTCAAGATGGCAACAGCAGAGTACTAAAGCTACCACAGAGCCTGGAGGCTTCTGAGCGGGTACTGTGTGACAGCATAGGTCTCACACCCATGACAGAGCCGGTGACAGAGCTGGGATATGACCCTTGCCTGTGATTTTGCAGCTGCACTCATGAAGAGTCTGGGCTGGCTGCTTGACTCGCTTTGATAATAAAACACAGCAGATGTGATGGTGTGCCAGCTCTCATCTCTGGACACAAGAGGCCTTGCATGCAAACACTTACTCTCTTGCGCCCCTGTGACCACCATGTGAACAAGCCCAGCTGAGCCTGCTGGAGAATGAGACAGCACCTGGAGGCAACAAAGACCAGCCAGTCTCTGGCTGACCCACAGATGCAGACACATGGGTGAGCCCAATCAAGATCAGCAGAGGCTGGTCCAGATCAGCAGTACTTCCTAGGTAGCCCACAGACTCGGGAGCCAAATATATGGTTGTTGTTTTCAGTTTGGAGGTGGTTTGTTACACAGCAATTGCTCACTGATACACTATATAACACCCAAGTCTGATCACATTACTCCACCAATCTAGAGCTTTTCAGTGATTCCCCACTGCCCTCTGGAAAAAGTTCCATCTCCTTATCCAGAATAGGAGGGCCCTTGTCTTCTGGATTTTATGTCCCTCTGCAGCCCTTTCACTTAGACCCTTCAAATCTGCAAATCCTTGTATTCCCTGTACTGCTTCATACTTCTGTGCTGTCACTTTTGTGACTCTCATGACCTGGAATTTCCCTCATAACTCAGCTCAAGTGCCATTGGTAATGGGGAGCCCTGTCTCCCTAGGTGGGATTCTGTGCGTGATTTCACTGCCAGGTCATGAAATGGCCTTGTCTCATTCATCTGTAAACCCAACCACCCACTGAGGGCCGACCATGTTCCAGATACTTGTCTAGGCACTGGAGATACAAATAAAAGTAAGTGGTTGTGACCTCCTGGCCCCAAAGTTATTGGTCCCCTGAAAGATCAGTTTGACAAATTGTGGTAAATGCAGTGACAAGGATAGGTTCAGAAAGGCTTTTTTTAGAGGTGACATCTTGAGGGACAAATAGGAATTAGTCAGTTTCAGAGAAATGCACAGGTATGAGGCCCAGGGGGCTGTGTGTGCTTGGGGACACACCTGCAGGTAGTACAGGATGACTGGAGCAGAGAGGTAGGGTGGGCTGAGGAGGGGGAGTTTGGATTTACCTTGAAGGCAATGGGAGCCACTAGAGGGCTTTAAAGAAGCATGCAATAGGTGCTCAATAAATGTTTCCTTATTAGCACACCGTCTGTCTTCTCCATTAGACTGAGAGTTCCCGAGAATAGGGTTATTCCTTCTTTGTATTCTCTATTTCCTTCCTGGAATGGCTGGGTATGATTTTGATCGATGAATGAATGAGTGAATAATGCCCCCCAAGATATAACAATACAAAACCCAATGGGTCTTTTCATCCAAACAAGAACCGCTTTTCACTGCCCTGGTCAGGGAGGTGTTAAGGGTTCAAATAGGCTCTGAGACGGGTCCAGAGAGGTGTTAAGGGTTCAGATAGGCTCTGAGACGGGTCCAGAGAACAAAGACCCCTAGTCCTCAGGGCTTCCCTCAGCCTTTGCTTGGCAGCAGGAGTGTGTGCTGGTGCCACCTGGTGGCCACAGTGCTCATGTTCTATTTTGATTGTCTTCCTCCATTGCCAAGGGGCCCTGTCAGGCCAGAGAAGGGGAGCAGGAGCCTGGAGTGGGCAGAAATGCTCTGCTCAGCATGTAACCAAAATTTTGGTCCCTGTTCCCAATGCCAAATGATAATGAGGACAAGGTTTTGAGAATAAAGGAAAGAGAAAAAAGATTTTAATATAACAACACTTCTTTTAATGTACACACATCACTCTCCTAGCAAAACCAGGGTCTTCAGAACTCAGTATTAATTACAATACCATCCCACATGGCTATCTATAGCCTTAGAAACACTTTGTGCTCTTTAGATGTGGGGGCAGCAGGAGAAAATGGAAAAGAATAGTGGCTTCTCAGGATAGCTTCACCAAAGTGTCAGTTGATCCAACCCAATTGTTTGGAGTGAGAAAAATTTCTTGTCAAGTAGTTCATCATCCTTTCCAAAGTTTCACAGAAAACCCTGTACTCTTCTGCTCTTGGCACTTAGAAACATTCCAGTCTTTTAGCTCTTTGATTATTCCTTCATTCAACAAGCATATGTTTTTCACTCACATCACAGTCCAAATGAGTTTTGCCAACTGCAACTGGCCTTCCCTCATGATTTGGTATCTGGCTTCTCCGTCTTGTGATGCTGAGATCTTCCAGGGCCTCCTGAGTCACCTCTGCTGTTCTAGAAGAGTCTCCTGGAGAGGCAGGAAGCAATTGGAGCTCACCCTGGGGACACAGTTGCTGGCAGTAGCCATTTTTGGTAGCTCATTCTACCACAAGCACACTGGTGCTGGCCAGTACCATTTTGGAGTCCTTGAGATATTTATTTATTTATATTTATTTTTTGGTTGCCCCACATGGCTCGTGAGATCTTAGTTCCCTGATCAGGGATTGAACCTGCGCTCTCTGCAGTAAAAGCGCAGGGTCCTAACCATTGGACTGCCAGGGAATTCCCTTGAGAAATATTATTTTGCCAGCAAATGAGGAGGGTAGGAGACTAACATCTTGAAAACTACTGTCCTACTCTCTGAAAGAGGGCAGGTCTATTTAAGGAGAATTTTGAGGGTAGGGGTCACAGGACTACGTGACCGAGACCTCGCTGGACTGGTGCTGTTTCTTTCGATATATCTGTGATCCATGGCCATTGCAGTGGTCTGCCTCTGGTCAAGATGTTCTGTTTTTCTTCTGCTTGATCCTACACACCTGTGACTCAAATTAAGAAGAACTAGCCAAACAGTCTAGAACTTATCAGCATAGTTAGCAGACAGAAACAGCATGTGTACATTATTTGATTTAATGCATGAGTTAAAAGAGAAGGTCAGTTGTTAAATTTTTACTCTATATTCAGCTACATATTCCCCACTGTCAGTTATAACCTTCCATATCTATGGGAGTGAGGACTAAAAAGTCATCTGGCTACTTCCTGCTGAACAGGGGCAATGTTAAAATTGGGGAGGATTAGAAGAGAGAAAGTTCTGGACTTTCATTTTAAAGGATTCACTTGTCCTAAAAGGTGCTCTAGAATCCCGCAAGATAAGCAGAGAGGCTTTTTCTTTCTTTCTGGCCTGATGTCACCTTTTGTTATATTAACACCTTGGAGGGCATAAGGTTGCAGTCAGCCGCCAGGTTCTCAGTAGTACAGAAACATGTCTGAAACCACATCCATAACAGCCATCCAGCTCTGTATTCCATGCCTGAACCACAGTTACTCTACTTTGATTTTTTTTTTTTTAGTTTAATAAGACGTTTATTCTATCATTATATATAGTTGAACCACCTCTACACACAAAGTAATATGGTTTAAGATTTTTTGAGTGGGAAGGAATTTGGGCCTCAAAAGGTTTTGTGGGCCTGCTACATGTTTTCTGGAAATCATTTAAGTGGGCCTTTTAAAAGACCCTTGAAGAAAATACAAGGAAAATTGGTTTGCAAGAAAACCAAAACGTTATGAAGTTGCCTGAAAAATGGCAGAAGGTAGTGGAACAAAAGGGTGAATACGTTGTTCAATAAAGTTCTTGATGAAAATGAAAAATGTGTCTTATTTTTACTTAAAAACCGAAGGCACTTTTTGGCCATCCCAATAGTATGAACTTAATGACTCTCAGTAAGCCCAAGTATAATAAAAGTACTACACTTAATGTTGATGATTCTAAAGATGTGCCTTGCTAATTAACATACTTAAACAACGAACTTAAACTGACTTTAATGCTAGATATTAATTTAATACTGAATATTCCTCAGATCATGTGAACTTGAAATTTATTTAGCTTAATTTCTCTTGTATTTAGAAATGTTTGATTTGTAAGCGCTTACTTTTAGCCAATTAAATAGAGCTCATTTACAAATTAACCTCAGCAATATTATCCAAAGACAAAGACACATAATGAGACATACATATATCCAGACAGACACAGAGATCTCATAGTTTCTGCTTGAGGTTAAAAATGCCTCTTTGCCTTTTTTACCCCCTTGGCTTGAGGTTCTGTTGCAGCAAAAATAGAAATGAAGTTTCTCTTCTCCCGAGAACAAGGAAAATAAAGGGAACACTGAACAGGCTAGAGAAGAAAGATAACCTGGCCTGAAAGAGTTAATCACTCCTAGTTTTTTGTTTTTTGTTCTGTTACTAGCATCTGTAGTTTCTGTAACTAGATTTGTACTTCACAAAGCTAACCTATTACTCTTTAACACTATGTGAATTACATCCTGCACTCCCTTGTAGTAAATCACCCCTTGTAGGATTTGCATTTCAGAAACAAGGTCGCAGGCCGGGTAACCCAGAGACAAACGGACCCAATTACCCGACTGCCTGACGCCAGCTGTGACTGTTTTGAAATAATGCGGGAAGAAGAAGAATGCAAGACCTTCACTACTTTGATCCTTATCATGTACCCCGGACTGCAGCCCCACATATAAAATCTTCTCCGATTACCGAAGGAGGTGGGGGGCACAGTCCTTGAGGCGCTAGCCTGCTGTGTCTTCCCTTGTGCCTGGCAGAAAAATCAAGCCACATCTCTCTTCCTCCAAAATCTGTCTCCGAATTTCTTTTCGGCATCGGTGCACAGAGAAGCCGAGATTTCGGCCACAAGATGGGGCTCCTCCGGGATCTGCTCGCAGGCAAGCGGCTCCGCAGTGCCCCTCGGCTTGATCGGAAGCTTGGGGATCTCTCTCCACGCCCTTTAGGAGAGCGGAGGGTTCGAGGATATCCCTGAGTCCAGATCACCAGGGACTCCCTGCCCCAGGGCTGTGCCCCGATCACACCCGGCCCGCCGACTCGGCTGCGGAACTCCGAGGCTGCGGCAGAGAACGCGGGAGAGGCTGACCCAGCAGCTGCCAGGCTTCTTTGGCCTTAAGGACACCTTCTCTTCTCTTGCCTGTGCCGGCCTGGACTTCCACTCTGAGAAAACACTAAATATTGGAGGATCAGAAAGAGGGCATATGGAGGTCGCGACACAACCCGTCTGCACCTACGGTGAGTCTCTGGGAGTGCACTCCGTGACCTTTGACCGTCCCCGTAAGGGAACTTCGGTTCCAATTTGGAGGATTTTCCTGCAAAGGGAAATCCTGATGTGGAATTCTCCCTGCAAAGGGAGATTCTGATGTGAGGCGCCGCTTTGGGGCAACCGTCCAGGTCGAGTGGGACTCGGAAGTCACGTTTCGGCAGGTCTCTGCCATATGTTTCTATTTTTTCTTTCTTCCTTTTTTTTCTTCGCGGTACGCGGGCCTCTCACTGTTGTGGCTTCTCCCGTTGCGGAGCACAGGCTCCGGAGGCGCAGGCTCAGCGGCCATGGCTCACGGGCCCCGCCACTC
>NC_041230.1:27463178-27498314 GCF_002837175.3 Physeter macrocephalus | reverse complement strand
AACCCGTGTCCCCTGCATCGGCAGGCGGACTCTCAACCACTGCGCCACCAGGGAAGCCCTCTTTTTTCTTTTTGAGCATCCCTTTGCTGTTTCCTTTTATGGTTTATGTTTATGTGTGACTTCCAGCTGACGAGGTGAAGGTTTATGTTTTGATTTGAGCGCGCTAACATCTAACGTCTGTTACCAACTGCTCTAGCCAAAATGGGAAGCGGTTCCACCAGCATCTGGGAACTTGTAGGGAAAATCTTAAATGATTGGTCGACCTGTAGCTATGATCCAATGACAAAGAAAAATAGCCTGAAAATGGGTCTCCTACAATTAGATCTTTATTGACACAGGATGGGGAAAATGGACTGAGGTTCCCTTATGTTCAGGACTTTGTGCCCCTTTTATTATAATTCTGCTCTAGGTGGCTCCATAATCAAAAGCCGGAGGACTCAGAAAAAAACAAAAAGACTCCCCTGACATTCTAAATGATCCTCTTCTAACTTCTCCCAATTCTCAGGGCCGGGAGGAACCAAGATTCCCCCACCCTGCAAGTTCCCTTACTCCTTCAGATTCTTCTAATCAAACTAACCCCACCTCCCCAGAGGGACAATCCCCGCTAGGACAACATTTTATCAGCCAGTCTGCCCCTGTTATCAGAGCTAATTTGAGCACTATCTGGTTTAAATTTTAGCTGTGAAACCATGACCACAAAAAGAGAAAGATCATTTTTGACAGTATGGCCACAGTATTCTTTAGACTCTGGAGAAAAAACTGGTTAAAATAAAACTTTTCTTAAAATTGCAAAGCCAGTTCTTTTTGCATGTGCAATTAGAAAAGGCTAGCTTGTTAAAATACTTTTCTTCAAAATTCTGACCCTGAGAGAACAAAAATATGCCTAGGACGAAGCTTGAAGTTAACTCTTATCATGTCCTTGAGTTACAAACACAGCCCACTTTGCTTGAGAGTTCAGCCTTGGGTTAATTAGTAGAACTTCAAGCCAAAAAAAAAAGAGGCAAAGAGACACTTTAAATCTCAAGTGGAAACTATGAGATCTCTGTCTGTCTGGATATATGTGTATGTCTCAGTATGTTAATTTGTAAAGGAGCTCTATTTAATTGGCTTTAAAGAAAAGTAAGCACTTACAAATCAAACAATTCTAAATACAAGAAAAGTTATATAAATTTCAGGTTCATGTGAACTGGGAAATATTCAATATTAAATTAATACCTGGTATTAATGTTTAAGTTTGTTGATCTAATTAATCTGGACATGTCTTTAGAGCCATCAACATTAAGTATAATACTTTTATTGTGACTAGGTTTAATATAAACTAAATAAGATCTTATTATATCTGCTACAAATTTGTCAGCAATGAAAATACCTCATTGTGAAGAAACTTTTAAGAAGAAAAATTGCAAATGAGATAAGAACTTTGGGTGAATTTTTAGGAATAATTATGTTTTAGGAACATTCACTTAAGCATGATCTCTCCACATATTCGACAACTTGAAAATTTAGAGTTGTGCTAAATTAAGTTAAAGGATGGAAGTTTATTAAATAACTAGGCCATTTCCAAATAAAATAAGATACTGAAACAGTAATTACTGAACACTGGCTTCCTTTTACAGAGAAACAAAAGGTTTAGAACTATTAAAAAATGTGTTTGGTGCCACACTGAGATATTTTCTATAAGAAAGCACATTCTTCAAAAATTATTATTTGGATGTATGTTTTTCCAATCTACAGAGTGCTGATATAAAGGACAGTTCATGGTTGCTTGAGGAAAGTAGGAAGTGTGTTTTTAGTAAGGAAGGTATGAGGAATGGAATTGTATTTTATTAAGGGAAAAGGAAGTAAGTCTGACTTACAGGTGGCTGTTTCTGAATGGGAAAATAAAGTGATGGATACAGAAAGTGATAAAAAAGGTTTGCAGAATGCGGACCCTTAGAAAAGAGTTTTATACATGGTACAAGTTTTCTTAAGATGCTGAACTGCCTTGGATGACAGATTTCAAGCTTGCTTATTTATTTATTCATTCATTCATTCATTCATTTATTTTTGGCTGCATTGGGTCTCCGTTGCTGCACGGGCCCTCTCTAGTTGCAGCCAGCGGGGGCCACTTTTCGTTGCGGTGCGTGGGCCTCTCATTGCAGTGACCTCTCCTGTTGCAGAGCACGGGCTCCAGGCGTGCAGTCTTCAATAGTTGTGGCGCACAGGCTTAGTTGCTCCGCGGCATGTGGGATCTTCCCGGACCAGGGCTCGAACCCATGTCCCCTGCATTGGCAGGCAGACTCCCAACCACTGTGCCACCGGGGAAGTCCCATGCTTCTTTACCTTTTAAGTGATCCGTTTGATATTTGCCTTTAAAATCTTTTATCGTTACTTTGGCTAAGTGAATAACTACTGTTTCCCAGTGACGTATGATCTTATCTGACTGAGTGTTCTAAACGCTTTTGATTTTTTGGATAAAACTTCCCAAATCAAATATAATGAAGTTTCTTTGACCTCTAGGTAACTTTGCGGTGCTTCAAATGGCCCCTGAAACATCCCAAAAAGAGAGATTACAGAGTGTCCTAAACGCTTTTGATTTTTTGGATAAAACTTCCCAAATCAAATATAATGAAGTTTCTTTGACCTCTAGGTAACTTTGCGGTGCTTCAAATGGCCCCTGAAACATCCCAAAAAGAGAGATTACACTAATTAGGTTCATTTGGTATGTTAAAAGTATGTGGGAAGTATTGTCAAATGTGTAATAAATCTTCTTAGGTTATATTGTATGGTAATTGTTACTAATATAGATAGTCTAGAAATTATATGGAGTTTCAAAAAAATTCTGATATGTCCTGGTAAAATGTTATCAGTCATAATTCTAGTTATTAAGTGTCATATGTCACAGCAGTAACCAAGTTACCTTGTTAATTACACTGTAATCAGATTTTTAATTTGCCTTAAGTCTTTTGTCTCTATAGACACAGTTTCACTCTGATGCCTTTGCAAAAATGCTTCCTCTTCAAGAAGATTTATAAAAAGGACTTTTGGATAAATACAAGTTTCTGACTTTCAGACCATAATGCTAAATTGGATATAAAGAAGCTCTTCTCCTCAAGCTACTTATGGTTTACAACAATTTGGTGATTTACACTTATGGGTAAGATTAAAACATTTATCTTCTCTATCTGCTCCCTCCAAAGATTGGAAACTTTTAGGTCCCCAGCAGCTTTATCAGATAAATTAGGAAGGCTACCTCACTAACAGGTATAGAAATCTCATGGTATTTTCGGGACCTTGAAAAGGGAGGAATTCACCTACATCTGGTAAGCGAAATCTGTGACAAGGCCTTGGTGTGACTTCCCTGAGAGGTCTTTTAAAAGTTCAGTCTGAGACTCCTTATAAAAGTTTCAGCAAGCAAAAAGCCTATATGATCAATTACAGTTATATAAATCATCAGGCCAAGTTTATTGATACCAGACTAAAATTTGGTTCTCTCTCTCTGTTAAGAGAACAAAGTTTTCTTGGAATGCTGCTTTAATAACAGACGATGTAAATTTCTTTGCCTTTAAGTGATTTACATTTGCTTTTAAAATCTTTTGTTACTTCGGTAAAGTAAATAAGTATTATTTCACAATGATCTATAAAGATTATGATGGCACACGTAGATAAAGTTCACTCTGCTTCTACAAAAATTAACCCCTCATTGTCAGACTTTTGCCATCCTGATGTCCTGAAAACATGACAACAGTCTACTTCTAAATCAGGGAATTAAAAATGTGTAAACAATAGCTGTCAATCAAATAGTCAGGGCTATGGAAAATCCAAGACGGCTGCTTGGCTTTTTCCGGCTCCCTAACAAACTTCATTTTTTATTTGATGGGATAAAGCCTTCCCTGGGCTGCAAGGTTAATGCCCTCACAGTGAAGAAAAACAATTATGTTTTACTGAATATTAACTTCTAGTTTTGTTAATTGAGGTCTGTGTTTACCAAGACTCACTTCTGAGATAGTTCCTTGCTGTTATGTTATATTGCTAAAAAGTTTAATTGAATTATTAAAGGCCACTCTAAGTTTGTTTCTAAAGCTTATCTCAGTAATCTATCTTTGGATGAAGATCAGATGCCCCATGACCTACAACCAGAGGATTATACATACTGGAAAAGACATAATTTAAAGGACTATCTCCAAACTGGATGGAAGGACCCTTATCAGGTACTCTTAACTAGCTCATACACAGTAAAACTAAAGGGAATTAATTCTTGGATTAATTTCCACTCACAAAGGGCCCCTGCACTGAAATGGCCTATAGAGAGGGCAGCTGACCTCAAAATCACCTTAAAACAATGCTCAAACAGAGGAGAAACTACACTCACACCAGGATGAGAAAAAGACAACATCAGAAGTAGACAGCTTACCCAAGATCCTGGACCTGACTCATATGCCCATTTATAATGTTCTCTTGACTTCTTGGACCTTCGCATATGAATCAAATGTTTTTCTATCATAGGCACAATCCTATGCTAGTTTTAAAAATCAATCCAGTTGTTGGGTTTGTGGCCAATTACCTATGTCTAGTAATTTTGGATTACCTGAGTGGATTTCTCTACTCCAAGGCTCTAATTGGTTGACTCTTAAGAAATTAATCTTGGGCTTCCCTGGTGGCGCAGCGGTTGAGAGTCCGCCTGCCGATGCAGGGGACACGGGTTCGTGCCCCGGTCTGGGAAGATCCCACATGCCACAGAGCGGCTGGGCCCGTGAGCCATGGCCGCTGGGCCTGCGCGTCCGGAGCCTGTGCTCCGCAACGGGAGAGGCCACAACAGTGAGAGGCCCGCGTACCACAAAAAAAAAGAAATTAATCTTAAAAGGAAAATTATAGTCATGTTCAGGCCACTATTGATATTACTAGATAAGATACCCTCACCTGACCAATTAATAATACCTGCTCTGACCCTGACCATAAATATGAATTTTCCTCTATTACTCAAAGTTCAATCAGAGCAACAAGCAAAATTTCAGCCAAGGAATAAAACCTCCCACAATTATGGGATGGATTTATGTAATTAACACCAGGCTATGGTAATTTAAGGTTAAAGGCTTCTCTATGTTGGGGACAATTAAATCATACTAAGGATAATTATTCTAGTAACACTAGGAAACTGGGCTGAGTACCTTAAGGACAATGCCAATATATAATTTCCCTGAAGAATAGGGATGGGTATAGAACAGACTAAGTCAAGACAACCTGGGATATACTGGGCTGCACCTAATGGAAGTTCTTGGCTTAATTCTTACTTATGACTTTATTAATACTGCCAGCTATGCTATTTGTATTTTGCCTATTTCAAAAAAATTATTGTTTTTTACGTTACCAAATGTGTGACTGAGCCTCTGATAAAATGAGGATATATAGTTCCATAGGAGATCAATTGATTACCATAACCTAACTCTAGATATGAGAGGAAGCAACAAGAGGGAATATCCTGGACCATAAGAGACTAGGAAGACAGGTGGTCCAGAGACTTCTGGATACGAGTAAAGGCCTAGTCCAGTAATAGCACATGGAGTGGCCTACCAGCAAAATCTTTGCCAGACCTGGGAAAGAGCATTCCTAGTACTGTGGGACAAAATGGTCATGAAATGCCCCAAACCATGGTTGAAATTATGACCATAAAGGGGCCCTGCCGACTGAAAACTGACACTTGCCACCTACTTCTACAAGGATTAAATCATGAGCTTCTGCAGCTGGTGACCTTCAACACCCTCTACAAGGAGTTCAGGGTGGAGATCTTAAATGAGGCACTCTGTGCTCTGGGAAAAACAGACAGGACATGCCTTCAGATAGTTCAATACTTGCAGGAGAAGATTTTATGAGCCCCAATTCTTGCATCTTCTCATACCTAGAGAAACACTGATATCATTAACAGTGACACTAAGGTGTTATTTTAGGCAAGTCCTTTTATTGCTAAGGACTTGAGTTTTCTGAGCTGTGTTAGATTTGGGATGTTACCAGCCATTCTCAAAAGAATGTCTGCTGGCAGCTGGTAACTGCAACCTTACTTCTTAAAGGTCTCCTCTGGTAACTATTATTACACTTTTAGATGAAAAACTTGCTTTAGATCATATGTTAACAAAAAGAGAAAACACATATATAGTGACCAGTAGCTCCTGTTATTTATATGTTAATACCACATCAAAGGTTAAAACCTACTTTGATGAAACTAGATAACCAGCTACCTAGCTACACGTCTCCCCAAAGCGCCATACCTAGACTGGGTTTCAGGCCTATTCTCCTAAAAAGAAATGAGTTCTATTTTGTCTATTAACGTTTAGGTTGTCACTCCTCCAAATACTTCTAACAGGGTCTGTTATACCTACAGCAATCACACTGGGCTAATAGAAGAGGACATAAAATTATATATATGACTACACCAAATGGCTCCATTCCTTTAGACAGGGTAACCCAAATGCTGACTCTATCTAGACCAGGATCAAAATTACTACCGAACGTAACATGGCTCTTAGTCCTGCTTGGGCCCCCGGCTACAATAATTCTTTTACTAATTTTTGGCCTCTGTTTTTTTTTAAACTACTTGTTAAATTCTGTCTCTTCCAGATTACAATAGGGTCACATCAAGATAACGATGATGCAAAGATTCCAGCCATTTCTCGGAACAGATCCTGCCAAAACAACAACAGAAGTCACCCCAGGGCCCTTCATAAGACAGGGTGAGAGCTCCGTGACCCCAACTAGGTAGGGTCTATGAGCCCCTTGCCAGGCTAAAGAAGCTACAGAAGACATACCGTCCTCCCTTTTCCTCCCAATGAAGATTTATTGGGGTTCACACCTCTCAGGGGGGATATAAAATAGGAGATAGATGGGCCCCTGGGCCGGATAGCTGGTGTTTGTCAAGTGGAGCAAAACTGAAGTTTTGTCCTCAGCCAGACAAGAATGACGCCTGTTTCCCTCCCTCCATTGATATGGAGGGAATGAACTAGCAGTGGGGAATTTGTTGCAGCAAAAATAGAAGTGAAGTTTTCCCTCTCCTGAGAACAAGGGAACACTGAACAGGCTAGAGAAGAAAGATAACCTGGCCTGAAAGAGTTAATCACTCCTAGTTTTTTGTTTTTTGTTCTGTTACTAGCATCTGTAGTTTCTGTAACTAGATTTGTACTTCACAAAGCTAACCTATTACTCTTTAACACTATGTGAATTACATCCTGCACTCCCTTGTAGTAAATCACCCCTTGTAGGATTTGCATTTCAGAAACAAGGTCGCAGGCCGGGTAACCCAGAGACAAACGGACCCAATTACCCGACTGCCTGACGCCAGCTGTGACTGTTTTGAAATAATGCGGGAAGAAGAAGAATGCAAGACCTTCACTACTTTGATCCTTATCATGTACCCCGGACTGCAGCCCCACATATAAAATCTTCTCCGATTACCGAAGGAGGTGGGGGGCACAGTCCTTGAGGCGCTAGCCTGCTGTGTCTTCCCTTGTGCCTGGCAGAAAAATCAAGCCACCTCTCTCTTCCTCCAAAATCTCTGTCTCCGAATTACTTTTCGGCATCGGTGCACAGAGAAGCCGAGATTTCGGCAACAGTTCTACTTATTAACCCAAGGCTGAAGTCTCAGGCAAAGTGGGCTGCGTTTTTATTTCAAGGACATGTAAGAGTTAACCTCAGGCTTTCTCCTAGGCATATTTTTGTTCTCACAGGGTCAGAATTCTGAAAAAAAGTATTTTATCAAACCAGCTTTCTCTAACTGCATATGCAAAAAGAAACAGTTTGGGAATAAAAAAACTTCATCTTGGCCATTTTTCTCCAGAGTCTAAAGAACACTGTGGCCATGCAGTGTTAAAAAAAAAAAACTTCTTTCTCTTTCTAGGAGCATACTAAAAATCGCCCAGTTTTGTAAAATACACCCTAGGGAACAACTACACGATGGAATAGAGCTCTCATTACCCATTTTCCTTTTCGACATAGGCTTATAGCTGTAAGTTGGTCATTCGGCCATAATCCTTCCCAAGGGACTTTCAGACAGAATTGAAACGGCACCTCCCATGTTTAAAAGCAGACAGACGACAAAGGAACAACAAAGGAACCAAACCCAACAAGGCCAGCTAAACAAACAGGAACCTTTCAAAACTCAAAAGAGAACAAAAGGGAACAACTTCCCCGGGTTCTCTGGTCCCACTCAACCGTGACCTCCATACCAGTGGTGCCACAAACACCCCGTAAAGGGCTGGAAGTTTCACAACCTTCCTTAAAAGTACGGAATCAAGGATCTCGGTGTGCACACCAGGGCACTTACCCAAATGGCCAAGGTGTCTCGACTCTTCTAAAATCTGTTTCCTTTTCCTCCAAGAAGGTTCAAGTTGCAGGAGACCACGTCCTATCTGGGGAGAGAGACCGGAGTTCCGCAGGGCTAAATGGGGTTCCGGGCAGCTGCTTGGACAGTCCTTCACTCTCTTCCCGGAAGGCGGCCCTCTTGCCGGCATGGGCTCCAAGTGCAACCTGGGGCGGGGGTGGGTCCTCCCCTCGCCGCTCCGACAGTGTTCCATTGGACTTGGGTAGGGGATGAACACCACCCCACAGAGCCGAGGTGCCTCTGGCCGGCTCAACCAATTTGTAACCGAAAATTTGGTCCCTGTCCCTGATGCCAAATGAGAATAACGAGGGCAAGGTTTTGAGGATAAAGGAAAGAAAAATTTCTTAATGTGCCAGCAAATGAGGAGGGTAACAGACTAAGATCTTGAAAACTACCCGTCCTACTCTCTGAAAGAGGGTAGGTCTATTTAAGGAGAATTTTGAGGGTGGGGGTCGCAAGACTATGTGACTGAGACCTCGCTGGGCTGGATCCGCTTCTTTTGATACTTCCGTGATTCACGGACCTTGTGGTGGTCTGCCTCCAGTCAAGGCAGACCAGACTGACTGTTTTTCTGTTGACTGCTTGATCCTACACACCTGTGATTCAGGAGAAAAAGAAATAGCCCAACAGGCTACAGCCTATCAGCATAGTTAGCAGAGAGAAGCAGCATGTGTACATTATTTGAATTAATACATGAGTTAAAAGAGAAGGTCAGTTGTTAAAATTTTAACTCTATATTTGGCTACAAGCAGACATACCTGCCTGCTCAGCCAGTTAGAGGTGCCTCTGTAAATGCCAACCCAGGTCAGTCTGTCCTCACCTGAAAGACCTGCGTCCTGAATCCCCATAACTTGAGCCCAAGGGAGTCATTGATCTCACCCCATAGGACAGAGAAGCCCTTTATCTATGGCCACTCAGACCATGGTGCTTTTCACAAGGGCCCCTGCCACTGTCAGCAGATGATGGAATTCAGGTGAGGAAGCCACGAAAGGGAGGTGATGACCAGTGTCCTCCCAATATCCTTCTCATCCTCTTCCTAAGATCCTCTTCCTGATTCTGTCCAGAGAAGCAATGTATCCAGTTACACAGTCTTTCTCCCACCCAGACTCCCTTATAGCTAAAGTTGCCAGGTTACATGAATCTGGCCAATGAGATGTAGATGGACATCCAGGTAGGTTTCTAGGAAATCTACTCTTCTTCAGAGTCAAGAGGCACAGATTCAGCAGGCCTCTGCCCTTTGCCCTTTCTCTTTATTTCCCTTCTTCCTGCCTGAAATGTGGGCAAGATGTCAGCGGTGGATTAGCCATTTTTCTCCATGACTGTGAGAACCACATGCTGTAGATGGTAGAACAGGAAGCTAGAAGGAGTCCAAATCCCTGATGACTTTCTTAAGTATCATCAGAGGCATCCTGGGCTTCTGGGCATGTCCAGGAGGAGATCCTCACTAAAGTCCTTCTCCAGAACTGGGGACACTTCTCCCTTTTCTTCCTGCTGAAGAACACTCTTCTCTCTGACTCATTGCCTATTTGTTACAAGAGAATGAGAAAAACTCATTGTTAAGAGACCACGGTTAGATTTCAGTTACACGCAGCCACTTATCATCCTAACGCATATGAGTATAATATTTTTGCTTTTTGATAGTGAGTCCAGATGGACATAAGAACCAGAAAGCATGGGATTGGGGTGTGTATGGAGAAAGCCAGCAAAGATATTTTCCTTGAGATACAGGAGAGGTCTGTTCAAGATGAAATCTCTTACTTTGTGATCTAGGGCAAGTCATTTGCTTCCTAGCATCATGTAGGCAAATTATATTTATATATAAATGGATATAGATTTAAGTGCATACGTATATAACATAGGTATATAAAGTATGTATATGTGTACAAATTACAAATGTGTACACATATAAATAAATTTATTTTCATATCTAGTACTTAGGTGTTGGAAGAGGGTGTTGGAACTAGTTGAGGACCCGTGCCCCTACCAGCTGGACCATGGTATGCCTGGATGGCTGGGGACCAAGGCATGAGGCACATCAGAGTAGTTAGAGGCACAGACTGCAGCCAGACTTCCTGGCTTCAAATCCCAGTCCCACCAGCTAGTGAGTTGTCTCTTCTCTTTGTGTCTCCATTTTCCCCACTTACAAATGGGGATAATACTACTACCTCATCGACTCATTAAGAGGATTCAAAGAGTTGCAATTTGTAAAGCACTGGGAATAGTAACTGCGGCAGGATAAGCTCATGTGCTTGTTAATTGAATGTCAGCCCAGTGCGTTGGCCTCGTCCAAGGTACTGATGCTCCTAAGGTCTCAGTCCTCCTGGGAACCATGGCCTGTGAGACCTGGATGGCCCCATTTTCTATTTTAACAAAGCCAGGTACTGCTTGTGCCGTGCTCCCTTCCAATCCCAAAACTCCGGTGGGGAACTCTGTACATTTAATTGCTTACCTAAAAATTCTAGTCTTGGCTCTGACACTCCCTGATCTGATTCTGCAGCTCACTTGAAATGTCAGAGTGGTAATGTCCTTCCTTATCTGTGAAGTGAGTTTGCCTCATTTATCGGCCCTGCCCTCTCACTCCTCTCCATTGATAGGTTATTGTTACTATCAAGTGACTGGAGATGAGAGTCAGGGGTCAATGGCAACTACCAGGGAAGTCTGGGGCGCCGTGGTGCAAGAACAGAAATGTAGCAAGAACCTGGGAATGGACTCGGGGTGGGCAGTAGGCAGGTACTCTGTTGTTGGCCTGACCATGGCCTTCAAGTCTCTGCCCCAGGCTCACCGTTGCCAGAAGCTGGGTTTTTGCTTCAGGCCTCTCCTCTTCTGACTCCACATCTTCCTGTCCTAGGCTGAGACTCTGGACTGGAGCCTGAAGCTGCCGTAGGTGGGGTGGCTGCTCCCTCTATATTCTTTGCCGTAGAAACAATCAACCGTGGCTCAAGGGTATGTTCCGGCCATGACCCCTGCTGGGCCTTCTCTGGGGACGGAGATGGTTTCCCTTGATTTCCTGCGGCCCAACCCCTTACCTTCATGCCCTGCTAGGGGCCCAGCTCAGCCCCTCCCAGGCCTGATGACAAGCCAGTAGCTAATAAGAAAGACGTCAGAAGCCAATCACTTGCCAGCTCTTTCAGGAGCCTCTGGTTACCACACTTCTGTCTCCAGCTCTTCTGGGTCATAGCTGAGGTCAGGGCCTCCCTGAAACATGGCCCAGCTGACGGAGCATCTCCCTTGCCAGCAGCCTAATGGGGACTGACAGTGGAGGGCTTGTGAGGCAGCCAGGTCCTGCAGGAGGTTGGCTGCTGCCTGGCAAGGCCTGTGGAGGCTGGTATTTCCGAAGCTGGAACTTCCTGCCCAGTGGTCACATGCACTCAGGCCCAAGGAGACTCAGATTTGGCTACTCAGACCCCAATTCAAACCTCTGGGGCAGTTTCCTAAGGAGGGGACAAGGGAACAGAGACATTGTTTCGGCTACATGAAAACACAGCAGTAGCTGGGCTGCCTTTGAAATGGGCAAAGATGGGTGAGAAGGAGAAGAAATAGATCATCATTATGTAACTGACATGTACTAAACATATAACAACAAGCTGTGTAAGCTAGCACTATTCTGAATCCAATATTAATATTTAATCCTACCTGTTACCCCATGAGGTGGTGGGGTCATTGTCATTCCCATGGATCGATGATAAACTGAGGCAAAGGGAGGTTAAGTAACTTGCCCAAGTTTTCACACAATTGAGTGATGGAACCAGGATTTGGATCAAGGCAATGTGGCCCCAGAGAGGTTGCTCTTAAGTGTTCGTCATCTTTATTTGATCCCACTGATCCTCTTGGCAGTCTTATTCCCACTCTTCAGAAGCTAGAGAGACTCAGATTTTACATAACTTGTCCAAGATTCCACAGGAGTAAGTAGTAGAGCTGGTATTCAAACCCAGGTCTAATCTGATTCAAAACCTTTGTTCTTTTCACGAATCCAGGGCAAACCACAGACCTCAGGCCAAATCCAGCCCACTACCTCTCTTGTAAATAAAGCTACTTTTATGCTACAACAGGAGTGTTGAGTACTTCTGACAGAGACCTTTACAGGAAATGTTTGCTGAAATCTACACTAAAAACGTAGAATGGGTGAAAAGCAGCAACTCCCACTTCTGTCTATCAGCAGCTGCCTAGAAAGGTAGTCATTCACATTTTAGTGTGAATTCACCAATCACATCCGTGGTCGCTCCCTGAGAGTATATCACAGAGTCAAAAACAGAAGGGGGGACTTCCCTGGTGGTCCAGTGGTTAAGATGCTGCCCTTCCACTGCAGTGGGCATGGGGTTCCATCCCAAGTCAGGGAACTAAGATCCTGTATGCCATGCAGTGTGGCCAAACCCCCCCACCACAAACAAACAAAAAACAGAAGGGGCTTTACAGAATCACCTAATCCAACCTTTTCATTTTACCGATTGGAAAACTAAGGTTTAATAACTGTTGCCAGGAAAACAGATGAGATATTGGTTCTGGGGTGGATTAAAATGAAAAGTCAACATAATGCAGGGTGATGGAGATTTAGAAATGAACTCTGTGGTCATGCTGATTTCATTTGGGGTGAGGACAGAGAGAGATGCCATGTACTATTGGAAGAAAGAGGCCCCCAAAGGCAATATATACCTGTGAGTCTTCAACATTTGAGAATCTGATGAATGTATCAATTCTCTCTCCCAGAAAGGTAGACACAACCTCATGCACACAAAAATTTGCGTTTCATTTCAGAAGGTTCTGATATTTCTGAAGCTTATCCATGAACACTTAGTGTTAATAACCTCTGACCCATTGCACAGATGAACAAATTGAGGCCTAGGGAGAGACTCCACATATCAGGGCCTTTTGGAAGGAGATAAAAATGAAGCTCTATCTCTCCAAACATGGGACAGGAGTGGGATTAAAACTGGGACATTTCAAAAGCCCACCAGTTTCTTAAAGTGAAGCCCACCTGTGAGGCTTCTCCAACTACATTTGTCAGCCTAGAGGACAGGGTGGCAGCCAGCCCCCCAGAAGAGCTGTCCTTTCCTTCTCTGCCCCAGGCTCCCTACTTTACTCCCGAAGGGCCCCTTATTAAATGTCGGCAGGCATGAGGGGAGGGCTGGAAGCAATGTGGCTGCCTTTTGTTTGATTCATTATAATAAACCCTAACTCCAATTCTGGAGGTAAAATTTAAATGATCAGATGATAATACCCCCTTTGGGATGTCTGCCCAACTCCAATTCGACAAGCCAAACCCACCCCGACATCTTTGACATAAATGTATTTGACTCTCCCAATGCTGCTGTGCAAGGTTGAGTTCATGGCTATTCAAAAAAAAAAAATTCCATAAGCTCCAAATGGAAGGAACCTTAGAGGTATGCAACCCCCTCTCACACCCCTACCTGACACTGAGTTCCCTCTACAACCTCCCTAAGAGACATCACTGGGTGCTCACTACTTCCGGCACCATCCCATTCTTTGTTTGGCCTCAATTCAGCCCTCGGGCCCACCACCCACTCCCTGACAGCCTTTACATACTTAAAGACATAGACTGAATTGTTGGTTGTCAATACCTCCCTTATATTGGTGTCACTGTCTATCTGCTTACTTGCGTTAAAAATAACAATGTAACGTCACACCTTCCCCAAACAATACAATATAGCACTAAGGCCCTAAGTGTTAGTGTATACCTCTTCCCAGAAAAATGCACACAAGTGCTAAACTGCACATTCATTTCCATCCAGCTGGAAGTTCTGATCCCCTTGAAATTCAGCCCTAGAAACGAAAAAGCGAAAACTACTAACTTGGTATCCACTTTCTACTTAAATAAAAATATGTCCATCTCAGAGCTAGGATTACAGATTTAACTCCCCCCCAGTCTTCTGTTCCATAGGTTATCAAAAGAGTTGTTTGGGTGAAAGGTGGGCCACTATGACCACAAGCTCTACTTTACTAGCTGGAGGCTGATCACAGAAGATCCATTGGACTTAATTTGCAGCATTTTACCTTCAAGCCAGAAAGAATTCCACTACCAGATACATGGCACAGGAAATATCCTTTATTATTCTGTACACTTAATTTTCCATGAAGAGAACAGCTTTTAAAATAAACGCACACCAGATATAGAAATATGCATGACATTGGAACAGTCCATGACACAGGGCACCACTGAAAGAGTCCTTATTTACATAAAAGTGGAGAAACAGAGGGATGAGGGCGGGAACCCCAAAAGCTACTTCACATTCACCAGAATTTTGGTGACTTCTATGATCGCAGCTATAGCCATGCTGCACATCGCAGAGCTGTGGATTTTGGGACTCATGAGAGCACGACAACTTACCCTCAGATTCCGCAAAACAAAAGGGTTGGATTTATTTTTTAAAATACCAAGTGTTTCTGGCATCAGTTGAAGAAATTTTGTCGAAAGAGGAACTACTGAATGTCCAGAAATATCATAGTTCTGATATGTCTCTGCTCAGTAGTAGGTTATTGGTCACTAGATCATTCTGGAAAGTCCTACAGTAAACCGTGTGCTTCCTTCATTGTAAATTTACAACAATAACATTGTTACGGAGACAGGAAATTTTTTTTACTGGATGGGACCTTTGATCTCTGATCCAACCCTTCCTTTTACAGACAGAGAACTCTGAAGCCCACGGAGGTGGAGCCCCTCTCCCCAGGTGACCCAGTAAGACAGCCGCAGACCCAGGTCTGTGCAACTCCAAATGCTGTGCTGTTTCCCCCACGCCACACTCCCTCTCTGTTCTTCTCCCTTCCATGGCTTTCAAAGGAAATAAAGAAATGAAATGAGCTCAGTGGGCTTCTTACTAAGAAATGACATCTTTGGTAAGAATGTTCGGTCTCACATTAACGGGATCATTTGGCAAGAGACTGGCTCCCACCTGGGCCAGAACCCCTCTGAGAATTAAGGCAGCTTTTAGGACCTTTATTTGGCATGATATTTGGCAAGAGTTGGCAGGTCCCCTTCTCCTCTGTCTCATTCGCATCTAGAATGAAGACCGACTCACAGGTCGACACTAAATGTTATAATTAGACATTGAGTAGATGTTAACGGGATGGTATTAAACAGATAGTTTTACACTTCATGGAAAATAATAATTCTTTAAAAAATCTGGTAAAGTATCAAAAGTGCTCTATACAGTACACAGGAGCACCCGTAACCCGGATAACCTCTACTATCCAAAAAAAGGCCTCAAATAAGAAGTCAAACATTACTTATGATAAAGCACATGCCCCCTCTCCATCGAGTGTGGGTGAAAGGTGAACCCAGAAGGTCTGCCAGCACCTCCTCGAAAATGTCCATGGGTGTCCCAGGTCCCCCCATCTCCAGAGCCCCTCCCCAGGCTCAGGAGCCAACGTCCCCCGCAAGGCAGCACCACTGGGTTCGTTGGTGTTGGTTCAGCTAGCACCGCATCTCTGATTCACCTTCGGACAAATGTCTGGAAGCAGAAGGGCCACGTGCAGATGGCCAAGAGCAAACGTCAGGCTCTCTCCGAAGGGTGCCCCTGATATACAGGCTTTACTGACTCATTTCTGCCAAGTAGACTCAGCTTTTCATAACCCACAGTTCCCTAGAGTGATTATTTTCATCAAAGGAGAGCAGCTAAATCATTTCCTCTCTAGCAACCAGCTAGAGGAGAATAAATGACATCCCCCCAGCCCCCTTCTTCCAACACATTGTTCTTTTGCTAAGAAATATGCCTTGGCCACTTGACTGGATGGATTTTTGTTTGTGTTTAATGATAGCCCTGGGTGGGGTGAACCATATCGTGCTGGGAATTTCAAAGTGCTCTCAGCTGAGAGTCAGGGGCTCTGACTTGAGGGTCCAACTGGATCCCTTAGTAGCTGGGGAACCTTGAGCAAGAATGACTGAAATGCTGGACCTTGGTTTTCTCACCTGGAGAATGGGGACACAGAAGCCAGCCCTGCAGTACTTGCTGGGCGGATGGGAGTGAACGTGGATGAAAGTGCTTTGTTAAAAACAAACAAACAAAAAAACAAAAAAACTGTCACACCTAGGGAGGAATTACCCTTCACGGGCGGATTCAGTCACTTGTGAGGCCAAATTCCATCAGTGACGGGTCACCTTGCTCTCCCCAGACCCCTACCTGTTTGTTCCACTCTGTTGGATGCTCCCAGGCCCCATCTTTTTCGGGGTCCAAGACACCTGCCACTTGGGCTGTCTCAGATTTTGAACTGAACTTTTTATATGGAAAGATCCAGTCTCCTGATTTTCTTACTTTTCTTTAAAGAATGACATAAGGACCCTGTCCCTGGGAGAAAACCACCACCCTGCCCCCAGCCAGCCCATCTTCCACAGACTGCATGATCAATAGATTAGGCTCAGTGACACCCCACTTTCCCCAAAGCACCTTTTGGATGTGTGTCACCCTCTGCTCCCAGTGGAAATGATGTGGCCTTTTTTTTTTGCCCAAGATTCTGCAACAAGGGCTCCCACAGTCAGGACAATAACCCACAACTCTAGATTGCCAGTGAGAGCATAAGAAACTCAGACCTGATGTTAAAAAAAAAAAAAATTCCAAATGGATGCCACCCACTTACCAAACTCAAAATCGCTTCTCTGAATGAGCTGAGACTAGCCACCAGCACCACCAGAGGGCACCACTTATAAGTTTGTATCAGAAATCAACCTGAAATTCTCTACAACCGCCAACCTGCTCCGTCAATTGAGACTATTCTCCCCTCAACCTGAGTGAACGGGGTGCTATATGCTTGGTTCCATGCTGCCCTCCACGGTGCAAAGTACGGCCCATGAAGAGAGACAAAGGGAGTTTTCAGGGCCCACTCCCCATCCCTCGAGACTCCTGGTCCAGGCTGGGTGGGATTCCCAGGGACAGGCTTTGCAGGTGTCTGTGAACAATACAGAAACAGACAGCCTGTCGGACTGCCCTTGGACACCCACCTGGCCCCGTGAGGACAGCAGAGGATCCCGTAGTGGAGACACGCAGCTGGCCTTGCTGGGTTCCTGTCCTGCGTCCCCCAGGAAGGTCTCAGGAGCCACAGGTAGGTTCCTGAGCTCCGTGTATCTGACAGAGCGAGACCTGCATGTGGTCTCTACAGACTTGTCTGCTTCTTCTGCAGAAGCCACTCACTGTGACACCCATAGCTCTGGGCCCTCTGAGTGCCAGAAACCAGAAGAATATTCCAGAACACACACAAATCAAACCCAGGTCAACCAGAGTGAAAACTAACTATGAAGATTTCTGCTCACGATGCCCCAGAGCTTCTATCCACGGACTTCATAACAGCGACACATACCCCCAGGCTCCCCAACCAAGGTCCAAACCACAGAGCACTGACCGGGGCAGATGAGAGAGGCAAGATCTCTGTACCTCCCAAACTCAGCTGGGCTTTTTATTTGTGTTTTGGTTTTACGGTGTCTGACCAAAAAGCAACATCCTCTGTCTGATTTGGTGGACTGAGGATTTCTTCTGCGGCCCAAAGTACCCGCAAACGAGGTGGGGAGTCCTGCCCTAGCCCGTGGACGTCAGCTTGGGCCGGCTCCCACACTGGGTGAGACTTCCTCAAAACTAAAGAGGTTCAACAGAAGTCATTTTTCCTGTTCCCTTCTCTCCTCCCATAAGGCTTACCAATCCAAGCTCACAGCCCTCAGGCCAGGTGAACAGAAAGTGAACGAAAACCAGGTCACTAAATCATTTGTAACTTGGAAAAGAGGAAGAGGCGGGTCGGAGAGGAATCCCCAGACAGTGTCTGGGGTGGTAGGAAGCCTTTGACCTGAACGTTGGTGCAGCAGGGTTCCTCCTCAGGGTCAGATTCAGATGGCCAGCCAGTGTTCCAACTGCAGAGGAAGACGGCAAGGCTGTTAGGCCAGGGCCAGGGCGGGCAGGGACTGAGGGACAAGGGCCAGCTGAGAAGGGCAGTAAGACACGTGGAGGGGCAGAAAACACAGCTGTTTCCTTCAAAGACCCGCAGAACACGCAGGCCAATCACCTAATTGTCACTGGCACCCAGAAAGGGCAAAGGAGCCTTCACAAAGTCACACGGTAAGTCTGAAGCAGGGGGGCTCACAGGGACCCTCCTGGCCCCCCCACCCCCATATTTTACAGGGGAAAAGGGTAGGACTCAGGTCAACACGTTACTGATGTACCTACAGCACTTCCTTCAAGATAAGAAATCCTCAGCCTAATTTGGGGATACTCCATGGTCACAACTCAAAGAGGGAGAACCGAGTTTAGGAAAGTCTGGGCATTTGGTATCTCAGGACCAAGGAGTGGAGGGGCAGGCGAAAGTTGGTAGAAGGCAGAAGACAGGCCCCTCTCCTCCGTTCGTAACATCACACCCCCAGGGTCTATAGCCCACAGCTGCTCTGGGTTTTCTGGAGTGTGGTGTGTGTTCTTGCCTCCGACAGCACAGCAGGGAGCAGTAGGGCCCCCGCCCCGCGGCCCCCATCAAAATGGTCCAAGCTTCACCTACTTGGAACTGCCTGATGTCCCTCTGGGCCACCAGGTGATGCTCGTTCTCTGGGGTGATGCCATAGGCCAGTCTCTGTGAAAGGATGCAGAAGGGGAGGAGGCCTCAGCTTGGTCCAGGGACACCCTTCCAGCAGCCCAGAGGACACCACCTGCTATTTGGCCCTGAAGTCTCACATGGACAGCAGGAGAGGCTCGTACAAGACACTCCCCACCCTGGTTTGTGGAGCTGGTTGGTTCACTTTGAGACATTCATCCAGTGAATGTTTACTGAGTCATTGACTGTAGTCACACACTGGCCTAGGCCCGGGGGATCCAGAGCTGAAGGTCACCCACACATTCTGCTTTGGGAGAGCTTACAGCTCATGCAAGGGGCTGACACTGAACAGAAACACACACAGGCAATTTTACAACCACGATTGGAGTCAGTGCTGCAGAGGACAAGTTCAGAGCACAGTGAGAACTCAGTGACGGGACCTCAGCCCTGCCTGGGGGTTGGGGCCGCCTCCTTGGGCTGTAGACACAGGGTGGGCTCAGGGAATGCATCTGGAATCAATGCCTGAACACTAGAGGGGGATCCCAAAGTGTGGAGAATAAAAAGCTCAAAGCAGGTCCTGGTTCCACATCCGGGATGAGCTCACAGAACACGGATCCTCCCAGTGACCCAGAGGTTCCTGGACTTTGGGATTTCATGGACAGGAAACATGTCACAAGGGGGAGGGGGTCCCAGCCCTGCCTGGGACCCTCTGCCCTAAGTTCCTGTACAGCTCACTCCTTTACGTCCTCCTGTGTCTTTCTGTCCCCTCATGAGAACATGAGCTCCGGGGAGTGTGTCTAGTGCTGAGGATACTGCCTGCCCCGAACAGATTCTCAGTAAATATTTGTGAAGGGAGTGGATAAAGGAGTGAAGGGATGAGATCTTTATAAGTAGGGACATGAGGAAAAGACTATCACCATTATTTATAAAAGAAAGGGCATTTAACAACCAAAGTATAGGCAAGACATAATTTTAGTTAAAAGGCAGATCATGCATACATGTATCTGCGATGTATGCAGGTCAAAGAAGAAAACGTATTTTGGAAATCTCTGGTTTAGGCTGATCAGGTATCAGGTTCACAATAGAAGCAGGTGAAAGCCAAGATACAAGGTCACAGTGAGTTTGGATGGGGAGAGTGGGGGACAGCTGGGGACGTGACAAACCTTAGGAGGTGGAACACAGGAGTGGGCACAGTTAATGCAGATTAACTGCTCCTTAGGGGACTGGAGGGCTGAGCTCCTCACATAAACAACGGTAGGAACAGAGTGGGAGCACACAGTGCATACGGCGTTCAACACGACAGCAGGTGCCACGTGGTGACCATCTACCGTGTGCCAGGCACTGTACTAAGCACTTCCTTTCACCTTTCAAGGTCTGTATGATTACCCCCGGTTACAAATGTGGAACCTGAGGCTCGGGGGTAAGTAACGTGGCCAAGGTGGCAGGTCCGTCTGACTCTAGATTCCGTGTCCTTCTGCCTCCCTCTTTCACCCCAGCGGGAATGACTCGGGATGCCCCCTCCCGTGCTGTCCCCCACCCTCCCCCAGGCTCGGCCCAGAGCTCACCTCGCGAAGGGAGCCCCGCGTGCTGAGGAACTTGTAGACGACGTAGGCGGGCACCAGGACCATGGAGGAGCCCGCGATGGCCCACCCGACCCAGTTGGCCCAGAGGGGGAAGATGTAGTCATCGTAGGTGAGCGGCTTGAAATTGATGATGCTCACGACCACCACAAACTGGGGGGAAGGGACAGAAGGGAGCGGGAGAGAGACAGGGAGAGATGCAGAGAGGGACCAGAGGGAAGTGAGGACCGGCGGCGTGTGAGATGGATGCAGGAATGGAGAAGATAAGGAAGCGGGGAGATCGAGAGAGACAGGAGGAAGAATCCAAGTAAGGAAGGATAACAAAAAGGAGACAAAGAACCAGGAGCAATACCAAGAGAAGAAGACTAGAAAGGTGACCTTGGAACTGAGTGGTGGCACAGACAGCCCCCGGCCCCGACCTGACCCCAGGCTGGCGACCCCTCTCATGTGCAGCCTCCTGGGAATCAACAGGGCGGAGCATCCTGAGCATCTGTCTGTGTGACCAGGGCCCTGCATCCCAACCTCCTCCCCTTAGAAGCAAAGATCCCCACCCCCACCCCCACCCCCACCCCAGACACAGAGCACCCCTCACCCGAGGATGCCCAGCCACACACTACACACCAGGAGGAACGCGGGGCTGACAAACTTCCAGCAGAGTCTCCAGTACAGGCCCGGCTTGAACCCCATCATCTGCTGGATGTCGTTGCTGAACCTGTCCACACCTGTGCACACACAGGGCAGGCCCATCACAGCGGCCCCTGCAGAGCCTGGGGCCACCCCTGCTGCCTTCCCAAGAGGGTCTGTCCCCAGGTGGAGAGCAGAACAGTATCTCCTAAGACAGGGATACCCTGGCACTCAGGAGACCTGGGGACAGGCACTTGGCTGTTTCAAAACAGGGGAGAGAACACACTCAGGGGTAGCATCCCCTCATAGGTGCCACCCGAATTCCTTTTTCAGAGGGAAAACCAGGGCTCGGGGAGGGGAGGGGACTTGGCGCTGGTTACACAGCCAGGGTGGCCTGACTCCAAAGCCCAGCTCTTTCCTCCCGCTCCCTCTCTCTTAAAACAATGATGGCTGTGTATATAGAGCTTTCCCCGACTTTAATCTGGTGGAAGAGACCAGACTCTTTCCAATGAGTAGAAAAGAGTGAGTGACACAT
The DNA here is from genome assembly GCF_002837175.3 of Physeter macrocephalus. Lineage (NCBI taxonomy): Eukaryota > Metazoa > Chordata > Mammalia > Artiodactyla > Physeteridae > Physeter > Physeter macrocephalus. The sequence goes on along the minus strand of NC_041230.1, from coordinate 27,476,716 downwards.
GGGGAAAAAATGAACAATGATAACACATTTCACTTTCTACCATGCTCTCCCCATTCAGCTCTGGAATAAGGTTGCCAGAGAAGATAGAGGACACTCAGTTACATTTGAATTTCGGAGAGACAACAAAAGTCATTTTAGTTTAAGTAATTTCATGCAATATTTGGGACATATACTAAAAAAAATGATTCATTATCTGAAATTCAAGTTTAACTGGATGTGTGGTATCCCAGATTTGCTAAACCTGGCAACCCTACTCTAGAATGAATTACACGGCTTGAGGAACAGCAGCTTCCTCTGAGTTCCTCACTAACAGCTGACACTGATGCCTTTGGGGCCTTTGCCTCCTCCTTTTAAAGGGGGCTCATGCAAAGATGAGCTGAGGGCTGGAAGAGCTGTGTCCAATAAGCAACTTGCTCAACTCTGGGATCAGCCAGTGACTGCCCTGAAAATGGAAAGCCCCTTTGCACCTCCAGGTGAAAAGGTTCCAGAAGCACAGGGGGCCCGAGGCTCTTCCACACGCTCAGGACCCAGCACGTACCATAAAACCAGGAGACGCCTATGGCCTCCATGAGCACAGCAAACAGAATGGAGGTCCCCGCCGCAAATGTGTCCAGCAGGGTCAGCACGTATATTCCACCCTGGGGCATGGACAGAGAAAGCCTGAAGCCATGATGGATAGAAATGGCTATCAACTGTTACCTCCATCAAAATTTAGCTGTCCCCTGTCCCGCTCACTCAGAACTCACACCCACCCCCAACACAGGTAATGGGGTTTCTGGTGCTACTGTGTTGCTGCTATGTATTCTATGTATTCACTGGGTCTGAGGGTGGGGACTTCAGCCAGTAAAAAGCAAGATGGATTTTATCAATGAAAAAAAAATGTTGCCTGCCATATCAGTAAAGAAAAGATGTTGCAGCCATCACATTATAGCCGCCACTCTGAAGGTGAGCTCTGAGGGAATTCAGGATAGAAACAGGATGCCCGCCATCTAGCAGTTGGCAAAAAGCTCGGATACTGGCCCTAGATAGCTGAGGTCCATATCAAAGGAATGATTTCAGTGAGCCCAAACTCTTGCATCTTCCCATACACGGAAAAGCACGAAATGCCTTAACTTGAGATGTCTGGTTTTCTTTAGTCAACAGTAATCTTTTGATGTAACAACTACCTGGTCTTTGCCGCAAAAACTCATGTAGGGCTTCCCTGGTGGCGCGGTGGTTGAGAGTCCGCCTGCCGATGCAGGGGACGTGGGTTCGTGCCCCGGTCCGGGAGGGTCCCACGTGCCACAGAGCGGCTGGGCCTCCGGGGCCTGTGCTCCGCAACGGGAGAGGCCACAGCGGTGAGAGGCCCGCGTACCGCAAAAACAAAAACAAAAAAAACTCATGTATCCTGGATCCTCCCTTACCTCTCTGGAGCAGTCCCTCAGAGCTATCTGACATGCTGTGTCCCAGGCTTCAGTCCTCAGTTTTGTCCACCGAATAAAACATAATTCTCAGCTTTCAGGTTGTGCATTTTTTTCAGTTGGCAGTTTAAAATGGACTTTTGCTGTCCCCGCAAACCAACAAGCAGTTGAAAGATTTGTCTGGATATCCTCAGGCTCAGAAGGGACAGATAACAACGGGGTGTAACCCTAGGGGACTGGGCCATGGAGTTCAGGATACCAGGCACTGCCGTGGTTCCCCTGAGCTCACCCTAGCCCTACCCCCCAGCTTCAAGTCTGGGAATATCTGGCTGGATTGAAATGCAGCCTCAGAAGCCCCAGGTGACCCAGAGCCCAGCCCCCCTCACCTTGGTTATGCAAAACAGGGCCAGAAGGAAGGTTCCAAAGGAGACACCAAATGTGAAGAGCTTCCGGTGTCGTTTCAGGACCTGGAAGTCGTCAGCCAGGCCCGTGATGACCGCCTCCATGCCTCCCATCTGAAGGGAACCAGGCAGGTGGGATACAGGGGTGAATGAAAAATGTTGTCCAACATATCAGCAAACAAAGGATGCTGCAGCCATCAAGCCATCAGCCACTACCGCTGCCACCAGCAAAGGTGCACCTGAGGGGACTCAGGATGGGAAAGAAAGGATACTGGCCCTAGATAGCTCAGGTGCATATCAAAGGAATGATTTCAATGAGCCCAGACTCTTGCATTTTCCCATATATAGAAAAGCACTAAACTCATTAACTTGAGTTGTCTTGTTTTGTTTAATTAACAGTAATCTTTTGATGCTCTGACCACCTGGTCTTTGTTGCAAAAACTCCTACATATCCTGGCTCCTCCCTGACCTCTTCAGAGCAGTCCCTCAGAGCGATCTGAGAGGCTGCCTCCCAGGCTTGAAGTCCCCAGAAAGTCTGCCAACTGAAACATAATTCTCAGCTTTTAGGTTGTGGTTTTTTTTTTTTTTTTTTTTTTTTTTTTTTTTTTTGCCGCACCCCGCGCATGCGGGATTGTTAGGTCCCCAGCCAGGGAGTGAACCCATGCCCCCTGCAGTGGAAGCTTGGAGTCTTAACCACTGGACCACCAGGGAAGTCCCAGGTTGTGCATTTTATTTTCAGTCAACACAGGAGTGAGGGACTCTCCGAACCCCAGTCTCAGGCCTCCCGGCTCCCTTGGACCTCCCCCAGCCCTGGACTCATGAACCCTGGAGGCTGCCTTGCTTCTCTAGAGAAATCAGCAGGTCCTCCCTTCTGCCCATCCTCTCACCCCACTCTGCCCTGTTCTCAACCAACCTCAGAACTCAGAAACCATGTGGGAGCGGGTGAAGAGTTAATTCCTGTCTCCCCCTTATCAACAGGGACCTGACTCCTGTCCACTCACTCAGCCTGAGTGGATGCTGATGAAATACCGTGGGAAGAGTGGTTGGTTAGAGAACAAGAGTTCTAGCCACGCCCTCTCTGAATTCAGTTTCCCATCTGTAAAAGGAGAGTATTGGGCTGGCTTATCCGAGGTCCCTTCTAATGTAGAGTTCCATGATGCCAAGTAGGTTTCTCTTGGTTCTTGGCTTTGGCCTAAATCTTGCCTTTCTGAGTGAGTACTGATTTCCTTGTTTGCGTTTAAATAAGGTCTTCTGCAAACAACTACTGATCAGGGGCTTGAATGGGGGGGAACTTTAGACTGAGTAGTGTGAGTGTATTTAGGGGAGGGAGGGTCAGGTCTAGTGGTGTCTGTGGGGGGATGGTATCCCCAGCAAGGTCACTCACTGAGCTGTCAATTCCCAGAGCCAGGAGCATGACGAAGAACACGACAGCCCAGAACGTGGATCCTGATAGGGTGGAAATGGCTTCTGGGTACAGGATGAAGACCAGGCCAGCTCCTGTAAGAAACATCAAGGACCTCATTAATAGCTGGGACTGCTGGTCTGAGCTGCAGATGATAGGAGAGCATTTTGAGGCCCAACAAGCCCCAGCCCAGCCCCATGATATTTGGGCAGTCATGTGTAGATGGAGCAAACCAAGGTCTAAAGATGACTGATGAAGCCAGCTTCAGCCTGAGTTCACCTATGCACCAAGGAGGTTGACCTCAAACAGCCAAGCCAGAGGGCAGTGCCTCTCCTGGATAGCTACAGGCAATGGGCCTCAAACCCCACCTCCTGCACCCCATGAGGGATCCTCTTACTCTCAAAACTTTGTGATTTTCAGAGTCCATCAGAGGCAGCCCCTCCCCAAGTCTTGGCCTGTTTGTGGCCATAAGAATATGAGAAGCAGCGGGGAAGGACATGAGCTGGTTGAACAACTTCAATCGCCTGAGTCTCAGCTTTCTGATCTTTAAAGTGGGTCCATTAACACTTGCCTAGTAACACTGCAAGAACTAAACCAAGATACGTCAAGTGCTTAGCACAGGGGCTGGTGCAGAGTCAGTGCTCCAGAATCTATCTGGTCTGGCCTGACTCAGAAGATGATTCTGCCTGGACTTCCTACTGATGGCCTCAAAGAAAGTGGGCAGCTGAGAAAGCTCCGTGTCCAGTCCTCTCAGTCCCACAGCCACAGGAGAACTGCTAAGAAAGAGGTGAGTTTTGCGGCCCCCTCCTCCTCAGTGGGTGAGTCTGCCCACCCACCTTCAGTGGCAACATCCTCAATGTTGACCTTGTGTTCATGGGCCATGTAACCAAGGATGGAGAAGATGGCGAACCCAGAGATGAAGCTGGTGACACAGTTGATGGTGCTGGTGAGCAGGGCGTCCCTGAGGGAAAAGAAAGCACTGTCAGTTCAAGTGGTCTGACTCTCCCCAACCCCGCTTATGGACTGCTGGACCATCTATGGAATCCACGGCTTCAAATGCCAACCCCCTCTTCAGCGTCCCTGCTGCCACATGGACCCCCGGCACCCCACCATCACAGGGTCAGAACCTGTAGGTGCAGGAAATAGGTCAGCAGCTTCTGGATGAAACACTTTGATACCAGAGCCTGATATCAAACTCTTGCTGGGAAATCGAGTCACCAGCCTCCTTCCTCAACAAACTTTCTGTGGCCCCCCCAGTGCCTCTCAACTTTTCACCCAGGCATTCAAGAGCTTTGCTGAGATGACCCAACCATCTTTCCAGGCTTATTTCCCATGACTCCCCAACATGTACTCTCTGAGCAAACCAATCAACTTGCTGGTTCACAAACATACCACCTCCCCTGGCTTTGCTCATGCTGTAAGTTGTCCACTCACTCCGTGTCTGCCTATCTCAACCCTAACTATCTTCCAAGGCTCACCTCAAATGCACCTCTATGCTCTTGCTGACCCCCCATCAGATGGCTGATCACCCCATTTCCTTAGCCTCCCTAAAGCCTGTCCCACTGGTATGCATTCATCCTACTCTGTCTTGTACCAGGGAGGTTATGATTCTGTCTTAAGCCTTTGTTAGAGAGGGATGGAAGCAGCCCCATCTGTGCCCATGTCTGAAGCCCTCACAGCACTGGGGCTGCAGGAGGCAGCATTAAATGCTTACAGGACCAGATGATCTAGAGCATGGTCTTCTGACTCTACGGCACTGAGCAGACTTCTCATTCTGCTGTGTAGTCTTAAGCTCTGACCCTGCTAGGCCCTCACCCCTCAAGCAACCAGCCTGGATATTCCAACCTTGTCTGCCTGGGCATCAGATGGACAGACAGGCAGTGCTGGCTGCTCTGAAAGCCACACAGTGCCCCTCTGTCCCAGCTACCCACGCTCATGATATCCCAGTGTTAGTGGCCTCAACTTTCCCAGCTCCTCACTCTGCATCTATTTGGGAGGTGTCCTGAACTGACATATGTTCATCAGGACCCCCATAGGCCATGTCGGAGTTCACAGAACATCCAGGATGGTCTACTCTGCTTCATTTCACAGGGAGAGAAACCCAAGGAGAAAATTTGATTTGTACCAGACCAGAGCCCTCTCTCCCATCCCTGCAAGTGTTGATTCCCAGGATCTAGAGCTTTCCAGAGCCCCAGGAAGGATCTTACCTATAGCAGTTGTTGTCAAACTTGTTGTAACTAGCAAATGCAATCAAGACACCAAATCCAGCGCCCAAAGAAAAAAATATCTGAGTTGCAGCATCAATCCATACCTGAAATGGGCAGATAAAGGCCATCACCCTCTGTTTCCACAGAACTGGACTACCTCACTGCTCCAGAAGGGCTGGGAAGTCCCGGGGATGCCCTAAGACCTGAGGAAATGAGGTCTGAACTAGAGATGGGCAGCCATGCAACTCCTGCTCTCCAGCAGCCTGTAAAAAATCACTGTGGAGAGAGGCTGGGGTCTCTCTAGCATCTCCCAGCCTTGGGTGGTCATGAGTGAGCTCACCCCAGGGGAACTCACGGGCTCAGTTTGACATCCTGATTTTCAAAGAAAGTTAATAAACAAAATGTTCTAGGCTAGAATGTGGATAGGGCAAGGGCAAAGGGTTATGACTATCTCAGGGGTTATGGAGACAACATCTTCAGAAAGGGGTAAGGATTCCTAGTAGCTTCTACCAACCCAGAGACAGTGGTGACTCCTTGGTGGCCAATGTGGTCTACTTCTTTCATCTTTTGGATGATGAAACTGCACGGCTGGAAGCCCGGAGATCTGAGCTCCTCTCCAACCTCTCAGCCTCATCATCTTGCCCTGGTCAATTTCACTGTCTATATCTCAGTTTCCTCATCTGTACAGTGGGATAATTTTACCTAGCTCACCAGGACTAAGCCACAATTCGGATTTGTGAGACTTCTGTCATCTCCCCACTCGTGCTATTCTAGACTTCCCCTGCTTTGTAAGCAAAGGGTGTAATGAGAGAAGCAATCTGACGGAGGAAGATAGATCTGCTCCCTGAGACGGCACTCAGTCTGAGTTTCTACTGTCCAGAAAGACTTAGGATATTTAAACAATGCAGAACAGATAGAACTCTGACTCGCTTCACAATTTACAAGGCTGTTTCATGTCTTACGCTCTGTTATTTTTCTGACAGTTACTAAGGAAGTAGGGTTTTCTCTTGGTTACTGGGCTGTAACACTGAGTTGTGCTGGAACAATGGGAGGTGTGTACTGGGAGGCGTCCGTCCTAATCCCATGTTGATTTTGCCTGCCAGGATTATTATGGGTTCAAGTAGAGTGTGGGGAAGTCTTTGGGGATTATGAGGGGAAATACTGAGGTGTGGTCACTGAGGCAGACGCGAGGGAGGAGGTTGGAAATAATCTCAGCTGTGATTTGAAGATGCTCAAGGCACTAGGAACCTCTAAGATTGTCCCAGCCTCACCGCGCTACTTTGGACTCCACTCCAGATTCACCCCACCTTCATTGTAATCTCTGCCTCTGCGCTGGACAGTGAGCTGGAGGGGCTGTGAGGGGAGAGTCAGCGGGGTCTGGGTCTCCCTGTGGCTGATGCTGCTCCTTATGCCAACTTCACAGATGGTACCAGAGGGCAGGGTTGGAGACCAGAGTAGAAATAGGGCTAGGGTGGCTGGGGTGAGGCTGGGGCCACGGCACAGGGCAGAGGTAAGAACCCAGGACAGGGTATGGCTTTCCTTGAAAGGAGGGGTCTGCAAAGGCCACTCAACAGAACCACAGATCCCAAGCCAGCAGAGCTGGACAGGCTCACGGAGACTGTCAGGTGCAAATCAAATTGGCCTTGGTCAGGTAGAGAAGCTGCAGCCCAGAGTGGGAAGGATCCATCCCAGGCTACGCAGAGCTGGGACCAGATTTTCTTTCACTGCCTGCACCCCGAGAACCCTCCCCAACCCTGGCCCAAGGGTGGGTGGTCACTGGGCACTGACCGTGGCCTCTTTCAGACGGTAGAAGTCGATGTGCAGGTAGGCGTTGATGCCATTGGAAGCGCCGGGCAGCGTGATGCCGTGGACCAGGAGCGCAAACAGCACGAGGTAAGGCAGCGTGGCCGTGATCCACACCACCTGGCGGAGGACAAGCTCGCAGTGAGAGCCTGACCCTGCTGCCAGCGGGGTGGGGGTGGGGCTGGCGGGGGGTGGGGCAGCGGCGTCAGTCACACCCTCCCCACACCTTCCTTCACACAATGCGCGTGCTAAAAGCTCCACCCCTAGGCCAGGCCTGGGGCACTCCAGGACAGAGTGGACAGACCAAGGCTGCACCCAATGAGAAAGTCAGCACCCTGGGGGCACCGCTGCCAAGGAAGCCAAGGGCAGTGAGGACGCAGACTCTCTTGGTGCCCAGCGCCTCCTGCTCTACAAGCTTCCTGCACTGACTTGCCCCAGGTAGAACTAGCACCCTCACCTTTACACCCTCCTTCCTCCTTTCTCTCCCCCTCTCGTTCACCTTCATTCAAGTGTATCCGCCTAAGCTCACCGCCCAGGGAGGGATGTGGCTGGGCAGAAAGCAGAATCCCTGGCTGCTCTTTATTTTGTGATGGATTTAGGGCAAAGACAAACTGCCTCGTCCAGAAACCCATAAGGGAAGAAACTGTCCTCAGACTGAAAAGAGACACCAGCCCACCCTGCCCACGATGAAGAAAGAGAGAAGAGAGGTGGGGAGAGGAAAAGGCTGCGTAGGCTTCCTTGCTGTTCCTTCTCACCCCTGACTATACATTAGACTACTCTGGGGGAAGTTATAGACAAAAATGTCCAAGTTCAGACTCCATTTTTGGAGTTTCTGATTTAATTGGTCTGGGATGGGGCTTGCACTCCATGCTTTAAAAGCTCCCTCAGGGCTCCCCTGGTGGCGCAGTGGTTGAGAGTCCGCCTGACGATGCAGGGGACGCGGGTTCGTGCCCCGGTCCGGGAAGATCCCACATGCCGCGGAGCAGCTGGGCCCGTGAGCCACGGCCGCTGAGCCTGCGCGTCCGGAGCCTGTGCTCCGCAACGGGAGAGGCCACAACAGTGAGAGGCCCGCGTACATGCCGCGGATCGGCTGGGCCCGTGAGTCATGGCCGCTGAGACCGCGCGTCCGGAGCCTGTGCTCCGCAACGGGAGAGGCCACAACAGTGAGAGGCCCGCGTACCACAAAAAAAAAAAAAAAAAAGCTCCCTCAGGTGGATGCAGGGGACAAAGACAGATGAGGATCATTTATTGAGCAATTTCCATCTGCTAGCCCAGCAATGAGGACCTCTCACCCCATCCTCCCAACTGCCCTGGAGGCAGGCAGGATCATGCACTGCCCTCATTTTGCGGGTGACGACACTGAAGCTTAGGGAGCATCATTCATCCCGAGGCCACCCATTAGGGAATAATGGTGCCGGGACTCCAACCCAGGTGGTCTGACCACAAAGCCATGCTCTTAATCACTCACGCTACTGCATATTTGAGACCCAGGTTCAAGTCCTGGCTCTGCCAAGATGGCTGTGAAACCCTGTCCCTCTCTTGGCCTCAGCTTCCCCATCTGTACAAGCAGGCTGGAGTCGATGGCTTTGGAGAACCTTCCGGTTCAACATTTAGGTGTTCGATACAGGCTTGTAGTTGCTAAGTGCTGGTTCAGCCAACGCCTGTGAGCTGGGGGTGGGCAGACAGGACTCCAGGGCGGCAAGCAGCACTGTGTACACACTTGCCCGATGCCCTGGGGGATGACTGGCCTCCGCCCTCTACCCTGTGGTGGTCGGTGGGCCAGGGTCACAGAGTGTGCGGTCTGCGGTAACGCCTTTCCCTGATTCAGACTGTACCTCACCCCCCAATATCCCAGCTGCCACCTGTGGAGTCATCTTCCCAAGAACAGAGCCTTCACCGGCCAAGACAGGAAGTTTGAACGCTTGCAATTCATTTCAGGCCGGCTCTGTGGCTTTGGCAGCCTGCTAAGAAAAGATCCGCGTCCTGCTCCAGACGTAGTCTGGGAAGAAATAAGCAACGCTCTTGGTTTTCTCATGAGCCAGAGTATAAAAACAGTTAAAGACAGGACACAGCAATGTCCTGCATGAAGTTCCTTATTCTAGAAAGCCCCTCCCCATGGACTGCAGGGGTCCTCGCCTGCTCTGGAGGCAAAATGTGGGCAGGGACTTCAGGCGACAAGTTTCCATCTGCGGGGGGCTTCCTAGGGCAACACTCCTGCCCCACTCGTCATTACCCTCCTCAGGGGAGGACGTGAGTCCTCCTCCTCCAAAGGTGACTTTGCACAAAGAAACGGAGCGTGCGAGGCTCCACTCCTTTTCTCTTTAGCATCAGTCTCCCCACAGACGGCTCAGGCCTGCTCCAGCCAAGTGCTAAACAAGGTGGGGCAGGCTGTACCCCTTTGGCGATGGCTACAGGAAACTTAATCTTGGGGCGTAATATTAGAAGCCCGTGGTGGCCCCTCACCCAGGCCGGCAGCAGTAGTAAAGCTCATACACCTTCTGCAGCTCTGCTGCCTGCAGAGGCCAGGAAAGCCCTGCTCCTGATACCCAGGAGAGGCGCAGAGCGGCTGGACAAGGCTGGCCTGGGGCTTCTGTAGTTTTGCTTGCAGCTCCTTCCACTGAAAACCCTTTCCCTCTACCCCACCTCTACCTGACCTATAGCCCAATGCCACCTTCTCCATGGTCTTTGCAGACCCTCTCAGTCTGAAGAGCTTCCTTCTTCCACTAATGTAACATCTTATGCTTTTTGGACCATGGTAACTCATGGTAAGAAAAGCCTTATTTATCGAGACGTATGGGTTGCTATAACTGAAACACAAAAATTCCACAAGACGGCTCTAACTTTAATATGTGCAGACCCTTGCGAGCACTCCGCGCTGTGTCAGAGGATGCCCCAGGATTCATCTAGATAGCTTCTGGAGCGTTCTCATTGACTCAAAAATTCAGAGGTGGGAACAATCAATTTTATAGTGAAGGAAAGGGTTATATGCTAAAGAAGGCTGCAATATTTGCATGCAGTTTTAGTCCAGAATTTAAGATTTATCAAACACATGTCAACAGGTTGCTTTGGGCTTTTTCCAGAGACCCTTGGGGTGTCCCGTTCCCTGGTCTCTGCTATTAGGGAGGCTTTGGTGGGAAAGTGTGAAGAACTCTGATCCACTTGCACTCCCTCATCCCACTGCTGGGGAGTCCTGGGCTTAGGGAAGGGAGGGGATTGATCTAAAGTCTCCAGCAAGCCAGTGGCAGAGCTGGGGTGCAAACCCAGGTTTTGTACTTCTAGCACCACCTTTTCTTTTCACCAACTACCTGTTTTTCTGTTTTTTGTTTTTTTGTGTGTGGTACGCGTGCCTCTCACTGTTGGGGCCTCTCCCGTTGCGGAGCACAGGCTCCGGACGCGCAGGCTCAGCGGCCATGGCTCACGGGCCCAGCCGCTCCGCGGCATGTGGGATCTTCCTGGACCGGGGCACGAACCCGTGTCCCCTGCATCGGCAGGCAGACTCTCAACCACTGCGCCACCAGGGAAGCCCCCAACTACCTGTTTGTAGGTAGAAAAAACCATCTTTTTTGAGGCCAACCTCCCAACTGAAAGAGAAACAAAGATATTACCTTTCCTGATGTCTTCACTCCTTTCCAGAGGCTAAAAAACAGGACGATGACGACGACGATCAGACAGAGCAAGAGCTGCCACTGGGGCAGGCCGATGTCATGAATCCCGTTGCTCTCGTGAAGGTGCAGGACGCCACGTCTGCGGGGAGGAGAGGGGAGCGGACCGGGGAAGATGGTCAGGTCGTCAGGGAGGATGACCAAGGCCTCGACCACAGGCCAGTCCTCGAAAGTGCACATTGATGGAGACAGGCCCTGGGCTGCCCCGGCTACAGCCCTGCATCACTTGGACCTGCCCTGCACAGTCATGACCTGTGCCCAGCATCTCCCTGCCCTGGGCCAGCAACTCATCTGGGGAGACGTCCCCACCCAAGGCTGCTTTTTAAACGGTAACAGAAGCTTTCAACATAACAAATATCTCTTGAGTGCCACCTGCAAGCCAGGTCCTGGGGAGATGGTGGTAAATAAACAGAGGAAAGGTCTCTGCCCTCATAGCACTCATGGTCTAAAGCAGTAGTCACTGGAACATTTGGCAATGTCTGGAGATGTCTTTGATTGTCACGACTTGGGTAGGAGACATCTAGAGGATAGAGAAATGGGACATCCTATGATGCACAGGACAACCTAAACATCCTCTAAGGCACAGGACAGCCTCCAAAATTCCCATGTTGCTGAGGTTTAGAATCCCTGGTCTAGAGACTGAGATAAGAGTAAACTTTTCTCCTGTTTGGGAATATCTACCCCAGCTAAAGGTATGTGTATCCTCTGCTTTAGCAATTCCACTCCTGGGTGTTTGCCCAGTAGAAACATGTACATATGTTCACCAAAAGACATGGTCTAGAATGTTCATAGCAGCATTATTGATAACAACCCCAAATTGCAAAATAAATATCTATAAACAGTAGACTACAGGGACTTCCCTGGTGGTCCAGTGGTTAAGAATCCGCCTTGCAATGCAGGGGATACTGGTTCGATCTCTGGTTGGGGAACTGAGATCCCACATGCCTTGGGGCAACTAAGCCCGTGCGCCTCAACTAGAGAGAAGACTGCACACTGCAACAAAAGATCCCGCGTGCTGCAACTAAGACCCAATGCAGCCAATAAATAAATAAATATTAAAACAAAACAAAAACAGTAGACTACAGAAATTATGATATATTCATAAACTGGAATATTATATAGCAACTAGCTCTGTACGGATGAATCTCACACACCTCATTTCGTGAGAAAGAAGTCAAAACCGAAAGACGACTGCTGGGGGCAGGTGACAAGGCTGTGGACAAGTAGGTGATGGCTCCAGCCACATGGAGCTCCTGGGTGACAACAGCTGGTACAAACATTCCCCATCTTGAGCCCTTTTCCTCTTCAGTAAAATGGCTCTCACGAGGCTTACATTGCAGAATGTGAGACAGTGCCTAGAACCCAGGAAATGCTCAGCGCCAATGGTCACTGTAACTATCATTCTGATTGAGTCGCAGCCTTCAAGGAGCAGCGGGCATTGGCAAAGAAGCTAAGGAGTGCCCAGAAAACTCAGCCAAGGGAGTCAGTGTGGCGGGCTCCACTGAGGGGGTGGCTGGTGCCTTCTCTGTGGGCCTGTGGGAGAGCCGGTGAGTTGAGAAGGGGTGCCCAGGTGTGGTAGGGGCGAGATGGGGAGAGGGAGGTGGGTGGTGACAGGCAAACAGAGGAGTCTGCAGTGAGCGCTCAGGAATGAATGAGCAGAGCTGCGTGGCTGATCAAGGCCCACAAAGACCCGTGTCCCCATCTCCAGAACGGCCTTCATCCCCACTGCCCCCAGGCAGGATGCTGTGGCTTTAAACTACTCACCCTGCATCAGCTTCCCTCAGCAATCAGTCTCTGTGTCTGGCCCTTCCTAGTCCTATCTCTTGATCTGCAACCAACACCCCCGTCCTCATGGCCCGATGCCAGGCCAGACCCATATTCTGTTCCTCCAGGACTACTGTAAAAACCTCCCCATCCTCCCACCACCCCAGTCTCTCTACCTCCAGTCAGCCTCCTTAAATCCACAGTCTGTGCTGCCGTAGAACCATCCGATTCATCTGAAGTTGTGTTCTAACTTTGTCACTCTTCTGCCCCCAAATCCTCAGAGGCTCCTTATCACCTAAAACAGTGGCTCTCACTGGGGGCAATTTTGCCCCTGCCTTCCCTGGGCACTTGGCAACAGCTGGAGACATTTTTGGTTGTCACAGCTGGAGGGCAGAGGGGTGTTACTGGTGTCTAGTGGGCAGAAGCCCGGGATGGGGCTAAACATCCAAAATGCACAGGACAGCCTTCCCACCGCAACACAGAACTATCCAGCCCCAAATGTCAAAAGCATCAGCGTTGTGGAATCCTGGTAGAGAGGATAAAAACATAAGCCTTTCAGAATCGGAGGCCTTTCTCGATCGTCCTGTACCAAGTGCACCCCGTGCCTTGCCACACCATGCCTTTGGCTCCTAGGGACCACCAGCCACTTGTCATTCCCGAATTATATGAAGCTCTCGTCACTCTGGGCCTTGGAACTGTCTGTTCCTTTATGCCTAGAACACACTTCCTGGCCCAATGTGTCTGCCTGGTGAACTTCTGGCCCTGCTAGTCTCAGCTCAAAAATGAGGCCCTGGCTGAGGTCCCTCTCCTATGCTGAGAAGGAGGGAGAGAGAGGGAGTGGGAGGGAGAGAGAGAGAAAGAGAGAGAGAGGAAGAAGGAGAAGGAGGGGGAAGAGTAGG
>NC_041230.1:27439706-27463143 GCF_002837175.3 Physeter macrocephalus | reverse complement strand
GGGAGTGAGAGGAAAAGGGAGGGGAGGAGGGGGGAGGGGAGGAGGGGGACGGGGAAGAGGAGGAGAAGCATGGGGTTGGGGAGGGGAGGGAAGTGAAGGGAAGGGAGGAGATTGGAAGAGAAGAGAGACCGGGCATATCTAAAAAGATGGAGAACCAGAATCAGGTACTGAGCCCATCTGACTCTTAATCCTTCTTCCCATTTCTTTCCATACGGGCCAAGTATTGAATGGTATCAATAACCATTTGGCCAATCTGACTGTTAAAATCATGAAAAAAAAAAAAAGGCACTGAACCAACTGTGCTTGCCCTCAAACGTGCTAAAATGACTCTAGAATCCAATCAGATGGCCGAAACGCCTCCTAACCGGCCCAGGTGACTCACATGTGTGTGAGGTCTACTTTCAGCCTTGCAGTGGTTGTCTAGATATTTCATCAGTGAAAAAGCCAGACTCCACAGCTGATTTCCAAGAAAAGTGAATCCAGCCTCCTCCCCTGTAACAGGCCCAAGCCTTGGGGATTAGTACAAGTAACTTGGGTTTGTTATAGTTTTCCAGCAGTTTAATGAAAATGAATCATCGTGGAGTACACGGTCCAGACTTTCCGAAGTCTACAGGCCAAACGGGCTCAGATCTCACTTGACATTTAAGTGCAAAGGGTTCGTGTTGCGGTGGAGGGAGAGTTCTCTTCCCCACCAGGAACAGGCAGGGGGTAGAAGTTTTCTATTCCCTGAGCGTGTTCACCAAGGGTGCCCTTTTACAGATTAAGTTACAGAGCCTCGGGGTTTCCTTCAGCCTTGGGCTATTTGGCTTCAGGCCTAGAGCCTGGGGAGTATCGAAGTTTTGTTTCCTTGAATGATGTGTTCAATCTATCAGCTTAAATAAGTACAAGATGGCAAGAGAATCGGCCAGCAGGCTCTGAGGAAAGCATAAAAACCAACTGATCTTTTCAGGGTTGGCCCTGGGAGTCCTACCTGCTGGGTCCCCAGACTGAGAGGGGGTAACTTTTAAAGCAGAAGCATTTAGATAGAAGGGTCATTAGAAACAAATCCAGAGGCAGCTCATGACTTAGATACTGAGAAGCACACAAATGCAGCTTCAAGGTGAGAAAGAAATGCATGAGAAGGGCTCCGATCTACCCACAGAGACTCCTGCACTCCTGTCCCGAATACACCCCACTGGAGACTCTGATGGGATGGAAGAGAAGACAGGGGAGAGGCCTGTGGATGGGGTGAGGGCCTTAACTCAGACGGCCCGGGTTCGGATCCCAGCTCTGCCACTTCCCTAATACCTGTACCACTACATTCTTATCTGTAAAATAGGAGTAATTCCCACCTCCATGAACTGCGAGGACTAAATGGGACTTGGATATGAGAAGATGCTTGGTGCCTGGCTCACGGCAGCTGTGAACCTTGGGGTGGGGATGTACTTAAAAGGACGGAGGAGGGGAAGGAAGCGGGAGGAGGGGAGGGGAGAGGAGCTCTGTGGAGCAGAAAGCTGTAGAAATAAGCCCTGGATTCTGTTCCCCACTACACCCCCCAAGCCCCTTCAGCCCCACGTAAGAGAATGTCTTTTTTTTTTTTTTTTTTTGTGCTGTACGCGGGCCTCTCACTGCTGTGGCCTCTCCCGTTGCGGAGCACAGGCTCCGGACGCGCAGGCTCAGCGGCCATGGCTCACGGGCCCAGCCGCTCCGCGGCATGTGGGATCCTCCCGGACCGGGGCACGAACCCGTGTCCCCCGCATTGGCAGGCGGACTCCCAACCACTGCGCCACCAGGGAAGCCCGAGAATGTCATCTTCTTCCACCTTATTCTGCTTACAGCCAAGCCGGGAGGAAGTTTAAGGCTGTAATCAAAGCAACCTGGGTTTCAAAACCCAACTCACTTCTCCCTCCGGCTGGGGCAGATCTGTTGGCTATGAAGACGTCAGAGAAGGAATCAAATAATAACTAGACTAGAGACAAGGCTACCATTTCCCATTTTAATTTATAAGGACGACGGTTGCCAAGAGCAAAAAGAAAGATCATGTTTTCTTCTTTTATCATGAGATGATAAAGGAGAAAGCACGGAACCAATTACATGTATCAGCAGCACCCTCAGCTCCACTATCCTTTACCATCTCCTAGTCCAAACCACACTTATAAACTAGGAAGGCCTAAAACCTCCGTCTGCAAGGTCCCTAACGGTTCTGGGATTGTCCGAGGCCACACCCCTAAGGAGAAGAATAAAGGAGGCCCTAGATTTTCCATGACATGATACTGTAGGCATGTTAGCCTGAGCCCACAAAGAATCTTATTTGGTTTGAGATGGGAGAGTGCAGTGGCTAAGACAGAGGCTTCCAACCTTGGCTGGATATTAGAATCACTGGAGGAGCTGTTAATAAAAATCTCCACGCCCCACCGGCTGCACCCAGACCAGTGAAATGAATCTCTGGGTGTGGGATCCAGGCATCAGTGTGTTTTAAAGCTCTCCAAGTGGTTCCAATGAGCAGCCAGTGTTTAGAATTGCTGGGCTAAGAGCCTGGACTTTGGAGCCAGACTTCCTGGATTCAAACCCACTTCAAATGTCACTTCCAAATGCATGGCTGGGATATAATCTAAGCTGGATAAATGTTAGTTGTGACTATGACAGTATTTTGGAATAATAATAGCCGTTTATAATGGCTAGAATCCAATATAACACAGAAGTTAAGCCTGCAGGCTCTGGAGTTTCACTGCCTGGCAAGGGAGGGGCCAGGGTGAGGAGAGAGAGGCTCCTGGGGGCAAAGTGTAAGGGGGCGTTCACTCTTGGAGTCCCATAGCTGCAAACCGTCTGGGTCCAAATCTTGGCTCTGCACGGGACTAGCCATGTGGCCATGGGCCAGTGATTTACAGTGATTTATTCATCTGCAAAATGAGGCCGCGTCATGTATGCAATGAAGGTAAGAGTTACAGAAACCTCATCAGGTTGGTGTGAGGCTTACACTGAAATAACACATACAGAGAAGTTAGCAGAAAGCTTGAGGCACACGGTAAGTGATTAGCTGTTGATGTGATGAGGAGGAAGACAGGGATGGTGGTGTTACTTAGATGGTGACTTTAAGTAACAGCAGTCCTTCAGATCCGTCTGGGGCTGTAGAAGGATTTCGAATTCCATGACAACTGTGGACCCTCTCCCCACAAAATTCCCAGATCTACATAATTGTGCACATGCCTGCTGGCAGTCTGCAGAAAACACAGATGGGGGCAGGTGGACACACAGGTCCAGGACCCTTAGCAAATTCTCCGCCATGGCTCATCGAGGGTAGTTCCTGGGTCTTGAGAACCCTGACTCCTCTGAGCCCCAGGAGGCAGCAGCCTTTCCAGAGGCCACCTTTAACCACACCAAGACTCCTTGGTCATGCTGCACTGAGATGGCAGGAGTGGAAACGGTCCTCAGGAATCCCACTCTCTGGATAATCAGGACTCGTTCCAAGGTCCTTGGCTTAGGGAATACATAGGACCAAAGAAGAGTGGCCCTAAGGTTTTGGTGTTGGTGAATTTGTTGTTTTCCATCCTCTAGACCTGCACTGCCCAATATGGTAACCACGAGCTATTTACACATAAATGAATGAAAATTAATGAAGTTAAAAATTCAACTTAGTCACGCTAGCCACATTTCAACTGCTCACTAACCACGTGTGGCATGTAGCTACTGCACTGGGCTGTGCAGACATAGGCTATTCCTATCATGGGGAGTTCTCCTGAGCAGCACTGCTCCAGACCAGCAGTCAGCAGTCACCACCAACCCCCCACCCGCCCCCAAATCCAGCTGTGGCCCATTGAGTTATGGCCTGTGAGCTAAGGATGCTTTCTATCTTTTTAAAGGGTAAAATCAAATAAAGAATATGCAAGAGACCTACGTGGCCCACAAGGCCCAAAATATTTCCTATCTAATTTTTTACTGGAAAGTTTTCCAACCACTACTCTAGACCATGTGTACCTTGAGAGTGAGGTTTGAGTGGGATTTACTTGTCCTGCCCCACAGTTTGTACCAGGGACTTTCTGCTTAGCTGCGAACACTTGTGTAGGGGTTGCTAAAATGGGACTCACCCCCACCTCAAGCATAAAGACAATAGATGCTACATTCTGAAGAGACCACCATGCAAGCATTTGAAATTAGGTGACTGAAAACAAGTTGACTATTATTACCAACCTCAAGGACCTAAAAGGATGGAGTAGAGGTTGAGAGGATTCTAGGGAGCAACAAAATAAATAATGATGGCTATGGGTTAAAACCACAGAATAAAATAAATACCAATGAGCCCATACTGATAGAAACGAATAAATGAGTAAACAAACGAATGAATAAATAGGGGAAAAGGGGCTTCCCTGGTGGCGCAGTGGTTGCGCGTCCGCCTGCCGATGCAGGGGAGCCGGGTTCGCGCCCCGGTCTGGGAGGATCCCGCGTGCCGCGGAGCGGCTGGGCCCGTGGGTCATGGCCGCTGGGCCTGCCCGTCCGGAGCCTGTGCTCCGCAACGGGAGAGGCCACAGCAGGGGGAGGCCCACATACCACAAAATAAAAAAAAATAAAAAAAAAATAAAATAGGGGAAAAGGGACTTTTCTCTTCAATTAATCTAGAGGGAATGATGGGACTAGAAATCACTTTAGACCAACACTATAAATAATAATCCTTGTTGCAAGACTCATTGAAGGATGGTAAGAACTGTGGGCAAAAGTCTGATGACAAATGAGATATTTGCATAACCTCAAAGTAACTTCCCAGAAGACACTTACTAATTACAGAGAATAATGCTACCTCTGCACAGGAGGAAGCTGGTAGATAGCACTTTAGCTGAGTGATCAAGGTCAACATGCCTAGTAATAAGAGACTGGCATCCTGTACCCCCTGATATGATGCACCGAGAAGGACACAATGTCATTTCCAAGTTATTCTTGACAAAAATGTCAAACTCAGTCTAATCAGGAGAAAACAATGACCAACCCACACTGAGGACTATTTTATAGAAAAACTGACCAGTGCTCTTCAAAAGCATCAGGGGTATGACACTCAAGGAAAGACTAAAGAACTCTCACAGATTGGAGGAGACTAAGGAGATGTGACAATTAAATGCCACATGGGACTCTAGGTTGGATCCTGGACCAGGATATGACATTAGTGGGAAAACTAACAAATTCAAAAATAGTCTTTAGCAGGTTAGTTAAACCATGTTAATTTTCTGATTTCAATCATTGCACTATGGTTGTATAAGGGGAAACTGGGTGAAGGGTCTACAGGGGCTCTGTGTACTACATTTGTAACTTTTTTCTACCTCTAAAATGATTTCAACATAAAATGTCTCTTTTTTTAAAAGATGTTCTGTCTTCTACCACCAGTCAGTGCCTCTCATGCACATAGTCCAAATAATTTCTCTGAGCTGTACACAGCTCGCCTGCCTCCCGCTTCCTAAATCTCACTCACAAACTCTGGCTACTTTCACCCATGGAAGCTCCAGAGAGACAGCAGCACAGGGTAGACCAGGTGACAGCTTCAGGATCAGATTGACTTGGGTTCAAGCTGCAGCTCCATCATCTACCAGCTGAGCCCTTAGGTGTTCCCCTGGCTGACTTCATCAGTTCTTACGACACCTCCTCCTAGAAGCCCTCCCTGACCACCTGCGCTAAAGTTCCTTTTCCCTACACAATCACTGTGTAGCACTGGTTTTAGTTCCTTAAGAGCACTTATACTCCCTAAAATGTGTTTGATTTCCTGAAGGGCATGTTCACGCTGTACAGCGTTCTTGCTTCCTTACCTTTTTACTAGTGTGTTGTCTCCCCACCCCCATTCTGTGCCAGAACACAAGCTCCTCAAGCTTTGTCCACGGCTGTATCCTTGGCTCCTAGCCAGGATCAGGCCTGTGGTTGCTGCTGAGTACACATTACAGTGACTGGCGTGGTCCCCTCCCCTCCTGTGGTTTTCCTTAGCATTTGGCTCAGGTCCTGCCCAGCACAGGTCTCGATGCGCCCGTGTGAACAGGACAAGGGGTTGATGACTTACTCATAAAACTCTGCTGCTGGCGTGAACTTGTACTTGGAGTACGTGGTATGGTTGCCCAGCACGGAGCTGTTGAGGAGCTTGGGGTCGGTGCAGTTGGGGCTGTTCCAGACATGGCCGCAGTCAGTCCAGGGCAGGTTAAGGGTGAAGGAGGAGATGAGGTAGTAGAGTGACCAGGCAATGATGACATTGTAGTAGAAGCCAACGTAGAGTGCAATGAGGATCACAGCGTAGCCAACTCCTGGGTGGGGGGCAGAGGGGGTCAGGCAGGGGCTTCCCCAGAACCACCTCTCCTGGGGAGCTGGCTCCAACCGTTGCACTACCCGACCTCCCACACCTCTCTTTTTTTCTGTAGCAGATTGTCGGAGCCCTAAATCCCCTAGGGCCCCACCCCCCCAATCCTTTGCCTGAGGGCTTTCTCTTGCCCCTGGAGCCCCTTCTGTCCACTCATCAGGCAAGGCGAAAGTGCCAGGACATTTAATGCCCCAGGGAGCAGCCGGGTCAGGTGTTGGAGCATAAGTATCCCAGCTCCCCCCACCCCTTGGGCAGGATAACACTGAGGCATGATAACATTCTCTCCCAGCAGAATGAAGCCCCTTGCCCACGGTGGAAAGGCACGTGATCCATTTATCATGTCTGCCATGGGAGCAAGAGGGGAGAGTAGTGGTATGTGTTCTGGGTACTTGTGACACTACTGTGAGTTTTTCCCATTCAGGAAAA
The DNA here is from genome assembly GCF_002837175.3 of Physeter macrocephalus. NCBI lineage: Eukaryota > Metazoa > Chordata > Mammalia > Artiodactyla > Physeteridae > Physeter > Physeter macrocephalus. The sequence continues at coordinate 27,456,416 of NC_041230.1, read as the reverse complement.
CAGACTCCCTCTGGTTACTCAGCTGTACAGGCTGGACTGGAACCCAGATTTCCAGACTTTCTAGGCTAAAGCTGTTCCTGACACCCCCAATGCGTTCCATGTAACTCTGAATGGTGGACGCGCTTGACCTTGCCAATAACTGTAAATCTCGAGAGAGTTGGTCTACCGCAGATCCCACCTTTGGAGCAGATTCTCCAGGGGCACACAGTAGCCTTTTAGAACAACCTTTGACTCCCCCAGATTCCTTCTTTACCTTTGAAAAACGGGCAGATCTTCCACACGGTGGCTGCCCCTTCCCGGTTGTACTGGCCCAGAGCCAGCTCCATGTAGAACAGGGGCATGCCAGCGATGATGAGAAACAGGGTGTATGGGATCAGGAAGGCTCCTGGAAGACACAGAGCAGAGCGTGAGCCCCTAGACCCCTGCCCAGCCTTGGGCCTGCCCCTCAGAGCGTGTGGAACCATGTCAGCCAGAGCTGTGAGGGTCCTCATTCATGTCACCCGGCCACTTCTCAAGGGATGTCTTGTGGTAGGTAAATCAGAGCAATGAATACAAATAGCCATAACATAATAATAGTTATAGCAGTAGTCATAATCATAATCATAATCATAATCATGAGGTTCTGTGCTCAAATTAGTAAAATCTGTGTTCATCGAAGCTAAACAGGTTTGGGCTTCCCTGGTGGCGCAGTGGTTAAGAATCTGCCTGCCAATGCAGGGGACGTGGGTTCGAGCCCTGGTCTGGGAAGATCCCACATGCCGCGGAGCAACTAAGCCCGTGCGCCACAGCTACTGAGCCTGCGCTCTAGAGCCCGCGAGCCACAACTACTGAGCCTGCGTGCCACAACTACTGAAGCCCGTGCACCTGGAGCCCGCAACGAGAAGCTCGTGCGCCGCAACGAAGAGGAGCCCCCACTTGCCGCAACTAGAGAAAGCCATGCACAGCAACAAAAGAACCAAAGCAGCCAAATGTAAATTTAAAAAAATAATTAAAAAAAAAAGCTAAATAGGCTTGCTTCTTTCAGGATTCTCCTAGCCTTTGATACACAAGCACAAGCTGTGACGGGCTATGAGGAAGATCAGGTGCAGCCTTTACCAAATTAATTTCAACATAGAACCCTTTCTTTCATGAATCACAACTCTGGGGAATGCCAATCACCCCAAACCCTTCCTTTTATAGGTAAGGCAATTGAGGCCAGAGAGGGAGAGACAGTGCCCAAAGTTACGTGTGACTGAGTTTTCATTTTGCTCATGTCTGTATCAGTTTAAGGTCACCTCGGGTTTTCCCAAACATGACCTCACTGGATTGTCCTTAGTCTCACATCAGCTCACAGAAATAATCAGAGAGGGTCATTATTTCCGCCCAGGGGAAACTGAAGGCAGAGAAGGGAGTTGAATTGGTTTTGTTTGCACTGTTGCTAAGTGACAGAAGCAGGATTCGCATTCATGTTTTCCAACCATCAAGCTCACTCTGTTACTGCTGGCTGAAGGTAAACAAACACTGGAGCAAAGAGGCCAGAGGCTCAAGTCTCTGACCAGGAAAGATGTCCACTCAGAACTCTGCCGAAGCTACAGGGAGCCCTTGGCAATGGGCAGCAGCAAATCCCTGGGAAAATTCCTGGTAGCATTAGACACGTCTGAGTTCCAGAGACGGTTCTCGGTATGCCTGGTAGCCTGGGGTGAGCTTAACGGGCTCTGACGCCGTGAGGTGACTCACAGGGGTACTTGCCACGTCAGCCTAGGCTGCTCCTTGGCCTGGTGCAACCGGAGGTGGCCAGGCCAGATCCACACTCCTCCCGCCATTGGCCTTTGGCTGAGATGTCGTAACCTTGGAAATCAAACACTCTCTGACCCGACCACACTAGGAGAGTGCAGAAACCGGGAAATACGTAATGATGATAATATTAGGAATATAATATTCCCTACTGTGTTCCAGGCACTGTGTTCCATGCAATGTCTCATTCCATCTTCACAACAACCCTAAAAGTATTACTACCGCCATTGTACAGATGTGGAAACGGGGGCACCAGGCTAGCAGAGAATTGTGGCAAAGTCACATGCACCTAGGGTCAAACTCCCCCAGCTACTCAGACTGTCAGTCTCCACTTTCCTCCCAGGGCTTCTCCTCAGGAAGCCCAGGGCTCTTAGGGACAAAGCATGAAGTTTTGGCCGCAGTGCTCTGAGACCCAGTCCTTCTGAAGCAGGAGATGGACCAGCAGGTTGGGCAGTAGGGAAGGAACCACTGGAACATGAGTACCTCCTATGTATCAGGCAGGGCACTGGGCACTGGACATGTGTGATCCCATTTACCCTACCCAGAAACCATCTCAGGTGGCAACTGCTATACCCATTTTTCAGAGGAGGAAACTGAGGCTTAGAGTAATTAAGTGACTTGTCTAAGTTCACGCAACTGGTCAGTGATAGATCTGGGATTTGGGCCCAGGTCTGCCTGGCTCCAGAGCTCCAGAGCCATTCCCAAAATATTCTGCTGATTCCAGAATATCCCAGCCTCGATGGAGGACATGAGTCTGCATAGAGGCTTGGCGGAGGGTGATCTGAAACTGGGATTCTGGGGCCAGCTGAGCCAGCTGGTCTGCTGGTCATGGGCTGGTCCAAGCCTCCAGCCCCTGCTCCAGGCTGGACTTCTTTGAAATGGCCACATGCCAACCTCTCTCTTCCCCTCCTCATTTCTACTCTCAATCTCCACCCTTCTCTTTCCCCACACAGAGAGGGCTAGTCTGGCACTGGAACCCACGTCTGTTCACGCTGCTGATAGCAATGCTGGTGATGCTGATGGAGGTCGGGGTGGTGGTGGTGACGGTGGAGCTGGTGAAAGTAACAAGTACCATTTATTGAGCTCCGTTATATGCCAAGCCACACACTAAGTTTTTGCATAATTATCCCTTTAAAACCATCCCTGAGAATTACCACCAATCCCATGTAAAAGATGAGGAAACTGAGGCTTAGAAAGGTCAAGATGCTTGTCCAAACTAGTAAGTATGCTTGCTTGGCTCCACATCTGGATCTGTTGGAGCCCCACTCTGCCTTGTGGCCATCTGTCACTGCCCTTGGGGGCCTGGAGCCAGAGAGTAAGGGAAATAGATATATTAGCGTATTTAACAGGCCTGAAGACTGAAGTCAGTGGCCCAAGGGACAACAGGGAAGGAAAAAGCCAGATCTTGGCACCGTGGTTTGCCGCTGTCAACTAGATGTTCTTTTCTACAACCAGAGGAAAGAGCAACGTCAGCCAATTCACCAAGGATCTCACATTGGCCAGTTTTCTCAACTCTAACCCTCTGGGTGGCACTGCCAACAGGTTGGTAAATTGCCCGGTTTGAGATTCTTCTCCTCTTGTGCTGGCTGGGGGTTCCAGTGGAAGGACAGGAGGAAAGATTATGGGTCTGCACAAGCCCAAGACTCTTCCAAGTGCGTTTGATGCGGGCCAGCCAAAGCTTCAGGTGGTAACAGATGGGGAACGTTCAAGAATGTTGGAATGGCTGAGTATGAATGAAAACCAGAAAGCTGCCCAGTGGCCAGTGTCTTATTCTAAAAGAGGACATCGACCAGGGAGATGGCCCAAGCCCCCTTGCAGAAAGATCTGGAGGAAGCCAGGACAGAGCTGAAGAGTCAGAAAGAGGTTTCGGGGGTGCCTGAGGTCAGCTAAGGATGCTTCTCCTAGAAACAGCCCTGCAGCAGCTCCTGGGACACCGAGGCTGGTTGCAAACTGCCTAGAAGGTACTGCTCTGCAAGGTCCATAACTGCCACATTCCCACGGCCCTGCCTCATCTCCATGCGTGGCAGTGTCAGCTTCATCCAGCCTCATGCAGCCTCATGCAGGGCCAGAGAGCTGAGAACCTAAGGAGCTACAGGCCCAGAATCCTGGCTCTGGAATGCTCTGGCTGGGCTGACAGGGGCAGACCTCCTGAGGGTCTCAGCTCCTAGGAGTCTCCAACATCCACACACGTACACAGATGCACACCTGTACGTCTCCATGCAAAGGTACACACGGATTCTGCACGTCAACACACTCACACGAACACAGGAAGAAAAGACTGTCAACTGCCAAAGGGACTCCAACCCGTGGCCTTTGGATGAATTCAGTAAGAAAAGCATCTGTCTGGCACACACTGCCTGATGCCCCACCATTAGAGAGGAACCCTATTGGTCAGAGAGGGGTTCTGGACTCCTCTGTGCAAATGTCAAGTCCTCAGAAAAGGGAAGTCAGTGGTCACTCAGTTCAGAGTGGGAAGTGCTGGAGCAGACCCCTGGTGGGTGAGGAGGACCCCGGGGGAGGGGACGGGATGCCTGTGGGAGGTGGTTCAGCAAGAGGAGGTGCGGGCCAGGCCTGGTGGGGGTGTGGAGAGACTGTGATCAGGGAGGGGCTGCAGGAGGGACAGGAGGGTCCCTTGAGACCTCACTGGACCAGCTTCCCAGTTGGTGGAGGGTAGGATTCCTCAAACTGGCCACATCCCGATATATTAAGAAGTGAAAACCCACAGAACTGCTCGCCTGGTGCCTGTAGCTCAGCTATGGGTTGTTACTGCCTGTGGCTTTCACCAGAATTCCAAGAAAACCTTGGTCAATGCCTATGGTAGCCAGATTTGTCTCTGCTCCCCAGGTACCCCAAGGGTATAGACATCAGGGTGCAAAAGAAGGTGAGATTTCAGTAGAGACAGGGCTGCAGAATTGGGGACTAGAGCACCCCTGGCGACTTACCCTGTGATATCTACATATTTAAAGGTGACAACTCAGGCCACAGCTGTTAAACCAAACCTGCTCTATCATCCTACCTTGACAACTCAGCATGGTTCTATTATAAAGTTCAAATCTGGAATGCCCAGTTCTTGGGGCTTTTCGCTGGAGTGTGGAGGCCTGGGGGGAGCCTGCACCCTGCTTCATCCCCACCTCAGCTCCAACCAGCAGTGAGGCCTTTTGCACGTACGTGTGGACTCTTGTGCCCACATGTCTAAGCTCTGTCCACAGCCTCTGCAGACAGGGGGCCTCTGGCTTCCCCTTGGGCCTGGGGCTGTGCAGGCCTGTAACACAGTCCAGGCTGGGGAAGCAGGGTCCAGGTAAGAGGACCTTGTAGACTGGAGTGCGTGGATGTCGGAGTGTTTGGGCCAGGAATTCCGGAGTCCAGGTACCTGGAGTTTGATGGGGGTTAGAATCAGTGCTCTGGGTGGGCAGGCCCTCTCAGCCCTGGCCTGGGTGAGGCAGAGAGGAGGGCAGAGCAGGGCACAGGGCCCCCTCTGCTCTCCAAAGCACAGGGCCCAGGGCAGACCCCCTGTCTCTGCTCTGGGCTCCTGACACAGAACTCCTAAAACCCTTGTAACTTCCTGAGTGATGGGGGTGACAGGAGCATCTTACACAGAGCTCCTAAATCCCTGGGAATTTTCTGGGTGATAGGAGGGTCTTTTGTTCTAATGAAGCCACTCTTGGTGGGCTTCTCGATGGGGGCTGGTCCCCAGAAAGATCAAGCCATGATTAGAGGCTTAGGACTTTCAGCCCCAAGCCCACCCTCCAGGGAAGGAAGAGGGGCTAGAGATTGAGTTAATATTGATCATGCCTTTGTGAGGAGCCTTCATAAATATCCCTAACGTAGGGGGTTTGGAAAGCTTCCGGACTGATGCACTGGTGAGCACATGTACGTAGTAGGAGGGTGGCGCACCCCATCTCCACGGGCTCAGACGCTCCTGCACTCAGGACCCTTCCATACCTCACCCTCTGTGTACTTCTTCACTTGGCTGTTTACCTGTACCCTTTATAATATCCTTTATAACAAACTGGCAAATGTTTCTCTGAGTTCTGTGAGCTGTTATAGCAAATTATCAAACCTGCAGAGGGGGTCATGGGAACCCCTGATTATAGTCGGTTGGTCAGAAGCACAGGTGACATCTTGACCCTTGTGACTGGCATGTGAAGTGAGAGAATTCTTGTGAGACTGAGCCCTGACCTGTAGGGTCTACACTAACTCCGGGTAGTGTCAGAATTGAACGGTAGGACACCCACCCCAAAGTTGGAGGATGGGTTGGTGTTAGGAAAAACCCCACATATTTGGTGTCAAAAGACTGTAGAATGTGTACAAAAACGGAGATTTCCTCTTACCCCCTTGCCTCGATCTGAGGCAATCCTGGCCCCCAACCATGCTATTTATGGCTTTGTGACCTTGAGCCAATGTGACTTCTCTGAGCTTTGGCTCCCCCTTTGTAAGGGGAGATAATACCTGCATCACTGGTTTGCTGTGATCATTAGAGATAACGGAGGTGAAGCCCCTGGCATTGAGGTGCTCTGTAAATGGGAAGCATGTCCTGCCATCACACGTAAGAGCAGTTGGCATGTGCCTCTGTAGACTGGAAACCACAAGCTAGGGATCTCCCGTGAGGCTGACGGGGGCCGGGTCCTCTGCAGAGCACAGCACGGAGGCTCCCAGCACAGAAGGATTTTGAGGCAAGTTGCTTGGGCAACTCATGCCCCCATCCCAAGTGAGGCTGGCTACTGCTCCTCGTGTCCAAACAAGATTGCTGACCGCGAGGAGTAGATCCAAGGATTCCCTCAGGCCACAGCCAGCCCCATGAGCAAAAAGGGCTCCGCAGTACTGCCCAGATTCTCCTTCAAGAATGAAGGACCTGTTCCCCCGCAGATGGGACTGCTCAGCCCTCGGCTGCAGCCCTTTGGGAACTGCCTTGGCTGAAGCCAGCTGCCTCGCCCAAGGCCGCATTCCCTTCCCAGGGCAGCTGGCATCCAATGACCAATGGACCCTGGGGCATACAGTCCTGGCCCCCTCACCCCAACTCAGGACCAGTCTGAAGGGCCATCCCAGCTTCAGAGGACACCATGGTCAGCTGAGGCTTTGCTGACCCTGGCAGCCCAACCTCTCCGTCTGGCCAGCTCTGCTTCCTCCCTTCTCCTAAATCCCTCTCCCTGCAGCCTCCACCTACTGCCTCGTTCTGTCCTCCAGAACAAAACAAATCAGACTTTTCCAAAGCAATCCTTTGTGCCCGTTGGGTGCCAGGCGTAGGGTCCCCCTCTGAGTCTTTGCCAGTGGCCATTTCTGTAAGGAACCATGCCTGTTCCTATAACAAATCACGCCCAGGTCATTCAAGTTCTACCAAGTGATGAGGACCGGCTTTTCTGGTCCCACAAGGGGTTGCTCCCTCATCTTCACTTTGGGTTCTTCCAGCAGATCTCTGGATCCTAGCTCTGAGAGCAGGACAGTTCCATGAGGAACTGTCATGAGGAAACATGCTTGCTCCTCTGGTGGATTAAACCCCACTCCTCTAAGGAGGTCAGTGGGGGTGAAATTCAGGGAAATTGGAGTTGAGGCTACCCCTCCTCCTGTGACAATTCTCCCTCAGCGTCAACTTTGCAGGATCTGACTTGATTCTTACTAATGAAGCTCCTCGAAGATTCTGGTTTCCCATCTCTTCCATCCTGGTCTCTTTAAGAGGAACAAATTACAGGGTGTTTGCAATGGTCAGAACTATATTAGAGAAGGAAATATAACTCACAAAGAACAGAGTGGAACCTCACCTCCCTGATTTGGGATATAGTACCTCCAATAACAGAATTGAAAATGACATTAACTTGTAGAATATCTGTAATAGACTATGAGCTCCCTAAAGGCAGGGATGGCCTTTTGCTCATCTCTATATTCCTGGCATATGACGGGCATTTAGTAAGTGGGTGTTTTTGTTAAATAAATGGATCCCGGCAGTGACTCACACAGAGGATGCAGCTAATGAAAGCCCCGGGGCCTTTCTCCACTTGTGCTGTGGCCTAATCCTTACTTAGGCAGTTGGGTTTGGGACCACAGGGCAGGATGTAACATTTATCCCTATGAAATCCCACCTTGTTGAAAACAGTCCCTCTAGATCTTTTTGGCTAGCTCAGAGCAATGGGCCAAATCATGCTGGTAATGCCAGATCACGGTCTCAGCTCCAGCCCCTGATGAATGCCTCATTCCTGCAAACTTGTTAGCCGAAGGGCCATACCAGCTGGCTGGCTCATGTACATCTGAGCTGAACAATCAGCATCAGGCTTGGCAAGCTCAGGGTGTAGATGGCCCCCTGCAGCCAGGCCCAACGTGAGGGCGATGAGTTTGCAAACTCCTGCTTTTTGTACCCGTCCCCGCCTCTTGCTTGACCTCAAGAACCCCAGATATTTTGGCCAAGAGGATTCCCAAAGGTCTGTGGGTACCTGAGACCCTGAGCTCACTTGAGGAAGGAAGGTAACCCCATCTGGGACCCAGAACTACATATCTCATGGGACCCCATATAGGAATGTTAATCCCCATTTTCCAGGTAGGGAAAAAACAGTGGGATAAGGTTAGGCTGTTAGAAATCCCAGGCCCAAGTGTGACTACTTTCCAGCCTTATATCCCTTCTAACTTCCTCTTAGAATCAAATCTGCTCCAAAATCAGGACCCTGCCCTACTCCTGTATCTAGCCTGGGTCTAGCAGTTAAAAATCATTGAACAATAAAAATAACAGCAACAACTTCATTTACTGAGCCCCTACTATGTGTCAGACACTGTTGTAAGTACTTTGCTTATATTATATCTAATGTCATATCACCCTGTGGGAAGAGGCAGTCACCTTCCTCTTCTGCACAAGGAAAATGAGGTCCAAAAAGGACGAGTGCCTTGTCCGAGGCCACACTTCTGGGAAATGTCAGGCTCAGATTCAAACTCAGGTCTGTCTGAACCTAAAGGACATCTTTCTGACAGCTCAGAGCTGTCAGCCGGACACATCTCAAACAGAAGCGTTCATTTACAAAGGATAATTCAGAGTAGCCTCTTCCGTGGCAAGGAGACAGACACGGGGACTCGATGGATCTGTCCACTCCTCCCTGCGGACCAACACAGGCCTGGCCCAAGACCACAGGAGCGGAGGACCTTGGAAAGAGCCCCACTGGCACCGCCTCCCTGTTTGAGAAGGTTCTGAACAAAGCCTTGGAATTTCCAAGAGTGGCTTTCCTGGCTGGAAGGAAGCCACTTGCCCCCGTGCATCCCAGCAGCTGGCTTATGGGAAGATGTTCAGACAGGCTGATCTTTCTCAGTAATTCATTCAAAGAATATTAGCAAAAAAAAAAAAAAAAAAAAATTAGCCAGGGGCCTAAACTATTGGTACCTTTATCATTTCAAAACATCCTCCAGTCTGGGCCAGCATGAACAGCTGGACTTGGAGGTTACCATGTTAATACTGGCACCAGAAGAGAACACAGCCTGTTAAATAACAGGGTGCGTGAGTCCTGGCTTGGGTGCAGTGCTGAGCCAGGCATTGGAGAGGGACGGATCTTGGGGGTCATCCAAGCTCACCTCCAGCTGTAGTGGGGAACTTGAGCTCAGAGAGTGTGACAGAGATGGGATTTGAACTTGGGTCTTTTGGCTGCTTCTAGAATTACAGGATATCCACCTCCCAACCTGCTTGCCCATCTCTAGGGCTGAGTTTATAATTGCTGGATGAGAATTGATCCACAAGGAGCAGCCAGGAGGTCTCAGCAGAGACAAAGCCCAGAAGGAGCCAGCCAAGCATCCCCTGGAGGGGTGCAGAGTAAGTTAGAACAGGAGCTGCCTCAGACTCTGAGAGGTGGGGCTGCACCGCTCTATTGTGCCAGCCATAGACACCCTAGCCAGAAATGGAAATTCACTCGTATAACTTCCCCACCCCGTAGCCTGCCAGCCAAGGTCTCCATAGCCCGGCCCCAACTTGCCTCTCCACCCTTATCTCTCCCGGCTTGCCCTTCAGCCAGTCTACACTCCTAATCTCAGAGATGATTTTTTTTTTTTTTTTTTGCGGTACGCGAGCCTCTCACTGTTGTGGCCTCTCCCGTTGTGGAGCACAGACTCCGGACGCGCTGGCTCACGGGCCCAGCCGCTCCGCGGCATGTGGGATCTTCCCGGACCGGGGCACGAACCCGTGTCCCCTGCATCGGCAGGCGGACTCTCAACCACTGCGCCACCAGGGAAGCCCCCTCCTGCATTCTTGCACAACTAGTAGACCTGTTCCCTTCCCCAGGCTTGTCCGTGCTCCATCCGTCCCAAGGAGCTGAGTTCCAACCACACAGCTCACTTCCTCCGAGTCTTTCCTAAGCAGCCTCTCCTCAGGCCTTTAGAGCACATGACACCTCTCCCATCCATCTCACGCATCATCCCAAGGATGTGAATAAGAGGCAGCAGCTATCTTTACTGAGGCCGTACTTCATGCCAGGCCCTCCACAGCATTATCACGTTGAGTCCTCACAACAACCCTCTGAGTTGAACACCATTGTTTCCATTTGACAGATGAGGAAACAGAGGCTTGGAGAGGTGCCCAATGTCACACAGCTAGAAGTTGGAACCCAGGACTCCACAGCCAGGGCTTCTGATCTCTAGATGCCAACCCCGCCTCCCACCAGCACAGGCTGCCTCACTTTGTTAGTTCCCGCCGGTGGAGTCAGGGGTTCTGCTGTTCCTGGGTAGCATTAGGTCTCTCAGGGCTTGAACCATTGCATTCATTTTTTTCATTCAGCAGAAGTTTGTCGGGCACCTTCTACCACATTGCCAGGATCTAGCCCTTATCTTGGGCATTAGAAATACAGGCATGAAAAAGCCACAGTCTCTGCCCTCAATGTGCCCCAGTCTGTTTGGAAGACAGACCCACAAAGAGACAAATGGCTCAACAACTCAGGATGGGTGATGTGCAGGGCTAGCAAGCCTAGGAGAGGGAGCTTCTGGCCAACTTCACCTAAAAATTGGAACGTGTGACAAATGTGCTGTGTTTGGTGCCCTGGGCGCCTGGTACAGACTACCTTGCATACAGCAGGCATTCTCAGTTGGTGGCGGTGGCCAAGTGAGCGGACAGTGTCAGTGCAAGCCCCAGAATATCCATCTAGCTGATGTGTTCAATTGGCCATCTGGGGTGCTTTTAGTTTCAACAAATACTTATAACAATGGAAATGATGTGTAGCGCATGACAATGAAGCCCTTAGATGACTAGAGCTCCTGGCAGGCAGAAGTGGTGGTTAATACATCTCGGTGACCCCTGCAGAGCCTAACACTGTACCTCATGCCAAGAGGAACCCAATAAGTATTGCTGATTAATGATAGAACCTTCTGCTGTCTAGGGACACGCAGCCTCAGACAGTCATGGAGGACATGCTAGATAGAGTGTCCTAGGTTCTCTTAGTCTGTCTTTCATTCCTCATCTCCCTGTCTGCTAAAAATACAGAGAACCTGCGTTTCCTCCCTCCTTGAGTCCAAAGGGCCAGAATGCTTAAACCCGACCAGAAACTCTTGAGAAGCTGCAGCAGTCAAACGAGGAAAAGTTTCACCGCTGGATCATCTGTTTTCCACTCCTCACCCAAAGCAAGTGTCCAGAGTACACACTGAAGCAATCAGCAGGGTCCCAGACCCTATGGAACAAGGTCATGAGCTTTCCCTCTAACTCCAAACCCTCACCCTACCTCCCTCTGACCCCCTGGAGTCCTGAGCCAGAGCCCCTGCCAGGCAGATGGCCCGGTGGATAGACAAATGTTTCGGTTGCTGGTGCCCCCCCCAACTTTGCCGACTTCTTCCTCTGGGTCATTTTCCCAGGCTCTCTACAGGGTACTCCTGAGCTTATCCCAGCAAAGGGGGAAGGTCTGGGGTGGTTTGGGCAAAAGCTCTCAGGAAGGAGTTAGGGCTTTAGGCCCCAGTATCCTGCCCCCTCGGCTGCTTCCCCCAGGACTCTGCCCCCTGAGTAGGCTATAGTTGATTTCTAGGCTCTCATCCCAGGGCAGACAGTAATTGGTCACCCAGCAGGGGGAGGGGGAGAGAGCCTGGTTGCTGGACTGGGGTCTCCTCCAGGCCCTCCTCCCACTCCACCCTGCAACGTTGCCAGGACCCCAGGAGGTAGAGGCTTCATCCCTTGGCCTCCTGTCTCAAGGACCAGGCCAGTTCTTGGTACCCACTGATGCAATCCCGCCTAGGCTGTGTGCTCTGGTCCCTCCAGCCAAAGGACCACCAACTTGAGAGTGGAGTTCTCTCTGCCACTAGCTTCTCTTTATGCTTCTCTGTTCCAGGGTTTCCGTCCCCAAGGGAGCAGGGTCTCCCAAGTGCCTTCAGGGTACCCAAGTCCTTTATCAAACTTGGAGCACTGGAGTTAGGGTCACCGTGGGCACCTTTGGCGCCCAGTCAAGAGCTCTCCAGATCTCCACCTCCCTTCCTGCGGACCATCAAAAGGTCAGAGTTCCTCACCCAACCTGGTCCTTCCACGCATGCGCCTATCACTGTCCAAAGTCATGCCTCGATTTCCCTGTTCCACAGGGGACTCCTTTTTCGGTGAGCCCTATCCCGTCCCTTCCTGCGTCCCAGACTTGCCCTTCTGCCTCCTCTTCTCCTCCCGTGTGTATCCCAGCTCCTCTCCCGGCCACCGCTGTGGACTTTAGGTAGCCTCCCAAGTACAAACCCCCAGCCCGTCAGGGGGCTCTCACCTCCGCCGTTCTTGTAGCAGAGATAGGGGAAGCGCCACACGTTGGCCAGGTCTACGGCGAAGCCGACCACCGACAGCAGGAAGTCGATTTTCTTGCCCCAGGTCTCCCGGGGCTGCTCGTCTCTGTCGCGGGACGCCAGAAGGCACTGGACGCCGTTGCGCTCTTTCACCACCAAGAGTTCTGCAGCTTTGCGCTTCTGCTGGGGCTGCTCCGACCCCGGGCCCGCCCCGCTGTTCTCAGGCTGCACCTGCGGGTTCATCCGCGCCAGAAGCATGGGTGCGGCTGGCGAGAGGGGGTGCGGCTGGAGAGAGGGGAGTCGGCGCTCCTGGGAGCACGCCGAGGCTCTGCTGGAATCAAAGGAAAAGATGCAGTCACTGGGCCCTTCCACCCTGCCTGCGCCTCCAGAGGCCTCCCGGGAGCGCCGGCATACTGTGGTCGGCGCGCGCTGAGCGGACGCAAGGTTTCTGGAAAAGGGCGCGCGTCTGTTGGAAAAATTTGGAAGCAGAGGTAGTGGGGCGCCCGACTGGGACGGCATTTCGAGGTGGAGACCACCCCTGCCGCACTTGGGATCCTGCTAGGCACCCCTCAGCTCTTCCCTCATTCACCCGCTCTCTCTTGTCCCCAAACGGCGGAGTTTGGACACGTCCAGGCAGAGGTTTCCCAGGGCGGTGACCCGGCCGGGTGCAGCTGGCTGCCCCCTACCTTCGGCTCGGGTCTGAGCCACGTCCGAGAGCCCCAGGAGTCTCCCGGGACAGTTATTACCTCTGCACTTCAAACTCGCTGGCACCCTAGCTCTGCGCATCCCAACCTGGACCTCCCCGGCACACCTAGCTCGGTTCCGCGCGCAGGGCGCACTCACGTGTTCGGCGGCGACGGGATCCCGGCTGCCGTGCGCCCTGCCTTGCCTGCTCCGGACCCGCCTCGCCTCGCCAGGCTGTGGGGCGCGGGCTGGGGCTGGGCTCCGCCGCGTGGCGCTCGGGCGCGGCCCGAGGAGCTCTGAAAGCGCGGGGCGGCCGGCGGGGCGCAGGCTGGCTGGTTCTGACCGCGCCGGGCGGGGGCCGGGCTGGTAATGTAGCCTGCGCCCCAGGTAACGCGCCGATTGCATTAACCCAGCGCCGGGCCCGCTCTGTCTGGAGCCTGTTAGCGCTAATGGAGACTGACAGCGCGGCCGGGCACGGGCAGGGGCGGGAGCGCGGCGCGGGCTCGGGGGACGGCGGGAGTCCCGCTCCCGGCGACTCACAGGACCCGGGCGCCCATTCCCGTTCCAGCACGCACTGGGACACCAGACTCAGCTCCTGGGGGCACCGGGCTCTGACCTCTGACTATGGGAAGAGAGCGAGACTCTCAGAACTAGGATCTGAGTCGCGTTTGAGAGGGGACGGGGAAAGGACTGGGGAGATCAATGACGGTTCAGTACCAGCTCTGTCATCCGCCGCAGGCCACTTAAACTACCTGGCAGGAGTTTCTCCACCAACAAAATGGGAATGTTCTGTTCAGTGCCTAGGAAGGCACACTGAGGGCCTGCAGGCCATTGGGTGGGTTTTGTTTAGCTGGCTCGAATTGAAAGGCCACAACTGGGCACTTACTGCTTCGTCTGTTTTTTATGGGCAGGCTAGCAAGGGATTTGAGGTTGTGACCCCTGTTGTATGAGGCTTAGAGTCGCTATTCATTCATTTATTCACCCATTCATGCACCCCTTTGCTCACGTGTTCCTACATATGCCTTTTATGTGCCAGGCACTGTTCTAGGCTCTTGAGATACATTAGTGGACAACTCAGTCAAAAATCCCTTTAAAAAAAAAAATCCCTGACATGATGGTGTTTACAATCTGTCAGGGGGAGTCAGGGGAAAACAAGAAACATAACAAGTAAACACATTATTATATAGTATATCAGAAGGTGATCTGTACTATGAGGGGATAGGGAGTGCTGTGTGGGGGGAGGGTGCCGTTTCAGTGTGACCAGGGAATTTGAGAAGGCGACATTTAAACAAGTAAAGGAGTGAGCCATTTGGACCTGATATTCATTCATTCGTTTACCTATTGGTTAATTTATTCATTCATCAGTAGATGCTGATCACCTGCTATATGCCTGAAGCGTGCTGGCTGGTGGAGCTATGGAGATAGTCCCTGGCTTCAAGGAGCTCTCAGTCCAGTGTGTAAAGAGTTGATCACAAATCAGCGTGGTCAGAATTTGTTGTGACCACAAGGGTGTGGAAATTGGGTGCAGCTGAATTAGCGAGTAAGGGGTGGGGTGGTGATCCAAGAAGGCCTCACAGAGGTGACAACACTTAAGCAGGATAGGTAGGAGTTTGAATAAGCCCAGGCACACCGACCTTTCTTTTGTTTAAACATTCCAAGCTCAAACCCATCTCGGGACATTTACACTTGCTGTTTCCTCTGCCTGAGTTGTTCAGGTCTCAGTTCAGTGGTCCCTTCCTGACCACTCAAATTGAAAGTGTATGCCCACTCTCTATCACATCACCCTATCATCCTGTTTTATTCCTTTCATTACATCACTATCCAAATTTTAAAATTTGTTTATCTATTATATGTCTCCTCTTGGTGGCTTATGAGCTCCACGAGGGCAGGGACCTTGGCTGTCCTATACACTACCATATTCCTAATATCTGGAATATACTAGGGCATCAGTTATGTAAGGTGAATGAATTAATGGTGGTGCATGAGGGTGTTTAGAGCATTTTCATCAGGGCGACCAGCATGACAGATGTCCTCTGTGAAGGATGCAGAGAGAAGAGAAAGGGAAAAATAGTGGGGTGGTGGGTCAGCCTTGGCCTTCTGGAGGCTGATGGTCAGAGAAAGGAGGAGGTTTCAGGAGGAAAGCCTGGAACCACGCCCATCAAGGACGTTCATCTCCTCTGACCCATGGACCATTTTGATAAGCCTGTGAGGAAAGCAGGAATGGTATCATCTTTCCATTCTGGGGGTCAGGAAACTGTGGCTGTGAAGTCTCACAGGTTGGAAGTGACAGAGTTGAAATGAGAACCCAGGTCTCCTGGCTCCCAGCCTGTGTCTCCTCCACCAGCTTATGGATGGAGACACTCAGAATCTCTCTGGGAGTCATGTTCCCTTCCTCTCTTCCACCCCATGTCCCATCCAACTGGTCCTGAGAATCCCACCTTTAAACCTGCTACGAAGCCCCATTCCCACTGCTGCAGCATCCCCATAGAGGGTCCCCACCCATCGCCTTCCACTGCAGCAGCCTCCGCGCTGGTTACCCCGTGTCCAGTATCTTTCCAGCCACATGATATTCACCAGCTGCCAGAGCCTTTTCTAAAACTCATCTGATCACCTCACTCTTCTGCATAAAACTCCTCTGAGAGACAACAACACGTCAACGTGATTTAATTAACCCTGGATTTGAGGTAATTTTATTTTCTTCTTTATACTTCTCTTTATCTGACAACTTTTCTACAATGAGCATTTGATACTTACACAATCAGAAAAAAGATAATTTCTTAAAATCTTCCAATCTTTCCAAGATAATATCAAAACACCTTCAGCTGTACAGGCAAGATTCTGCCTGCCTATTTAACCACATCTCTTGCTATTCCAATTCTCTCCTCATTCTTCTTAAAATTCCTTTACCATCTCCAAAATGTGCTTTATTCTCCAGCAACATGAGAGATACTCAACTATTAATGGTTCCTTGGACACCTTGTGCCTTTTTACACTTCTGGATTTTTAAGTAGGCTGTCCATCTTCCTCTTGTCTACCTGGAGAACTCCTATTCATCCTTTAAAATCTCAGATGTCACCTCCACTGTAAAGCCTTCCCCGATAACCACATCCCACAAGGGAGTAGACTCCTCCTTTATATTGCTTTGTATTTTTGCCTAGTACTTTATCTGTGTGACTTCCCTACTAGGGAAAAGGACAGTACCTGATATATCCTGTTACACAGCTTGCACTCCAGAAATGTGGACACAACAGAACTAGGAGAGATCTCAAATGTTGGTTGGGTTTGGTGTCTTTGGTTGGGGTTTTTTCTGTTGGATTCTTCCAGAAACAGAACCTAAAACAAAGAATTGAATTCAAGAAGTTTATTTAGGAGGGGATACTGGAAGCACTGATAGAGGAGGGGGGAGGTAAGAAAGGGAAGGAACCCAACAGAGGGGACGTTAAAAAGCAGTTACTACCAAATGTAAAATCGATAGCTAGTGGGAAGCAGCCACATAGCACGGGGAGATCAGCTCGGTGCTTTGTGACCACCTAGAGGGGTGGGATAGGGAGGGTGGGAGGG
>NC_041230.1:27431941-27439560 GCF_002837175.3 Physeter macrocephalus | reverse complement strand
ATCGATAGCTAGTGGGAAGCAGCCACATAGCACGGGGAGATCAGCTCGGTGCTTTGTGACCACCTAGAGAGATGGGATAAGGAGGGTGGGAGGGAGACGCAAGAGGCAGGAGATATGGGGATATATGTATATGTATGGCTGATTCACCTTGTTATAAAGCAGAAACGAACACACCATTGTAGAGCAATTATACTCCAATAAATATGTTAAAAAAAAAAAAAAGCAGTTACGGCTGTGGGCAGCTGTTGGTCAGTCCTGCTGGGAACTTCTGGGAGAGAGCATTGACCATGCCTCGGAGTTGTCCCATCCCTGGGCAAGGAAGCTGGAGTATTTATCCACGAAGGCTGCTCCCTTCAGCCTTCCCTGGAAGGGTGCTAACTTCCCAGCATTCCCAGCCTGTCTGGTGTGTGGGCTGAGCGAGCTTCTGTTGCCAGAAAAAGTCTCCCATCAGAGTCCCAGGTACGGGCAGTAGGAAGCTGGTGGGTCAGGTCTGCGTTGGCAGGAATGGTGGATGACGAGTGGTGTTGGTGAGGCAGTGGAAGTGTTCACTACAGAGATGGAGGGAGACACCCCCCCATACATGCACATCACTGGAGGGGCTGCCAGCAAGTCCTGAGGGTTCCACTTTGTGGTCTCAGAGACTTCTGGAGGACAGCAGTGACGATACCAGCCCGCGGCTGTGCTGAAGGGGAAGGCATCTCTCTCCATCTCTGGCCCAGACTCCCTGCCCTCAGTTCCAAGAGCCATGGGGCCATGTGGCTTCTCTCTGTGCCCTGCCTCCTGCCCCTCCAGGTGGCCTGAGGGCAAGTGGGTGGGCAGGTGGCTGGAGCATTATCAGAGCTAACGGGATCCCTGGGGAGGCGTCACTTCTACTTACCACGGCACTTGGTGACACAGGCCATGGGCACAAGGTGATGGCTGGTGCTGTCAGCCCAGCTCTGGCCATCTCCCTGCAGACACCAAGACCCTGACACACAAAGGCTGGTCCGGAGGTTATCTGGAATCCAAGTGGCTCGGTCCTGGAAGTGTCCTGAAGATACTATCAGAACCTGCACCTCTATTGCACTGATGAGGAAAATAAGGCCAGAGAGGAGGAGAGGTTCGCCTGTACATTTCCTCCCTTCCTTCTTTCCTCCTTCGCTCCTTCCTTCCCACCTTCCTTCCCTCCCTCCCTCTCTCTCTCTCTCTTTCTTTCTTTGTTTCTTTGTTTTTTTTTTTTTCATCTTTTGATCAGGGACATTAGACTGATGTCCTTGCCACTGACCTGCCCTGGGTCATTGGTCATTGGTATAGGTTAAACTGCATTTACAAATAGCAAAAAAGTGTCCTCAGTAAAAGACCCCTAGGAGCTGAAATCAGTCTCCTTCAGGACACCTCCCACTAAAGTCCCCCAGGTGTCCTTGAGGCTTCCAACCTACCCAGATGGGACTCAGTCCTTAGACTCTTCTCTGCGTAGCTCCTACCCCACCTGGGACCACATCCGGTCTTTAATGCACAGGCATTAGAGAGCATCTATCCATCATTGACGATGGAGACAACCATTTACATCCCCTGCCTGGATCTAAATACAGACCGACATCTCCACACGGGTAATAAACGGCACCTGGAACTCCCATGTCCAAGATAGAATTCTTGATGTCCCCTTGCTGACCTGCATGCACACCTGCTCCTCCTCATCTCCCTCATTCCAGGTGATGACATATTTTTCCTTGTAGATCCTCAGAGACCAAAAACCTTGGAGTCCTCTTTCTCACGGTCCCACAACCAATCCTACTGCAAACTCTGTTGGCTCCGAATCAGATCCCACCTCCACACCTCCAAGGTCACCACCCTGTTCCAGGCTATGTCATCCCTCACCTGGATTACCATGGCAGCCTCTGAATGGCCTCCCTCACTTCTCCCTTTGCCCGCTGAAGTTTAAGCTCTGCACAGCCACCAGGAAGACCTTTTGGGAGCAAGTTCAGATCCTATTCCTCCCTCTCTCCAATGGCTCCCATCTCATTCAGAATAGAATCTGAAGCCCTTCCACAGGTGAGATGGATGAATGAGTAAACCATCCTTTTGTGGATTTGCCAACACAAGCCTGGCCAAGCCTCGTGACCCTCTACGGGATGGACAGAGGCACTGGCAGGTGGGGTGGCAGAAAAAGCACAGGGCTGGGAGTCAGCAGCCTGGGTTCTGACTCCTGCTCTGCTGCTTTCAGGCTTTTTGGTGAGGGCCAAGTCCATCAGCAAGATGGGGAGGGACAGCAGGAAGAAGAAAGACAGACAGAAGTTATGTCAGGACTGGAACTGCAGAAGGAGAAAGGAAAGGAGATGTTCGAGGCAAAGGAGCTCAGTCTCCTGGGGGGAAAGGAGGCCCTCCCTCTTCTGCATGAGCTACCACACACATCCTTTGGCCTGAGGCGGTCACGTGAGTTATGGGGACAGAGGACTCACACCTGGTTCATGTCCTGATCCAAGGCAGAGGGAGGTTGAGGTCAGCTGACCAGGATGAGCCATAATCAGGCCGACACAAGGCCTCTGTCCATCATGGGAATGAATATCAGAGCAGGATGGGGCCACAGAAAGCTTCATGCCCAGGTGTACTCTGTTAGAAGACCAGACACTCCTTAGATAATCCGATGAATGTGGACTCTCCCAGAAATATGCACACACACACAGCATTTTAAAATTTAGTGTGAAATTTCTCATACATAAGAAAAAGTGTATAAAAAATATATGAACAATTTATAGTTTAAGTATCAATAATATGAACATACAAGAACCCGCCCTCTTGGATTAAGAAATAGACCATTTCCAATACCCTATGAGCCCCTGTGTACCCCTCCTCTTACTACTCTCCCCCACTCCAAGGTAACCACTTTCCTGTATTTAGCAACTCATCAGTTTCTTTGTTTTTCTTCACAGTATTGTCACCTATGAATCTATTCCTAACAATATATTGTTTAGTTTTGTCCTTCTTTGAACTTTATATAAAAGGAATCATACTACAGATACTGTTCTGTGACTTCTTTGGCTTGAATACAATATTTTTGAGATTCATCCATGATGATGGAGTTAGCTGTAGTTCACTCATTTTCACTGTCGTATATATTCATTCTATTGTCTGAATTACAACAATTTGTTTATTCATTCAGCTACTGAAGGACATTTGGATTGTTTCTAGTTTTTTAAATATTTTGAACAATGCTGCCTAGAAACTTTTGTACAGACAGCTTCTATGCCCATGTGCAAGTTTCTCTAGGCTCTATACTTAGTGAATGCTGGTGTGCAGAGTATGTGTTTGTTCAGCTTTACCAAATAATGCCAAACTATTTTCTAAAGTGGTACCAGCTGAAACTCTAACACTGTTATTTCTTCACTTCCAGTTTCTTAACATCCTCGCCAACCCTTGGCATTATCTGGCTTTTATTTTTTACCAATCTTTAAGATGTGATTTTGGGAATTCCCTGGTGGACCAGGGGTTAAGACTTGGCACTTTCACTGAAGTGGCCCAGGTACAATCCCTGGTCAGGGAACGAAGATCCTGCAAGCCGCACGGCACAGCCAAAAAACAAAAAAAAAAGATGTGATTTTAACATGCATTTCTCTGACTTCCAATGACCTGGACCATCTTTTCACATATGTGTGGGTCATTTGTGTTTCTTTTTCTCTGTGACATGATGACATGTTGTCTGTGCAATTTTGTGTTGGCTTGTTTTTTTCTTATTGATTCACAGTTGTTCTTAATATCCTGCGCCCGAATCTTTGTCACTTACGTTGCAAACATCTTGTCTTGGTTGTGTAAGTCTTTTTTCTCTGTATGGTGATTTTGATAGAGGTTATTCATTTTAATGTATTTTAATGAAGCAATGCATTAAAATACATTATGTATTTATTTCAGAAACCCTTCCCTACCTGATATTTTCCTAAACTATAAATTTTGATAGTTTTTCCCTTCCCTTCCCTTAACGATATTTATATCGTTAATCCACATGGAGCTGATTTTGTGTAGGGTGTGAGATAGGGATTCCACTTCACTATTTTTCATATGAATCACTGATAAACTGTCGTGGCCCATTCATAAGTACTTCTATCTTTTCTGCTCTGATTGGCAGAGAATGCTCACTCACCAACCAAGTCTCCTTGTACAGTTGCGTTTGTTTCTGGGCTCTTCGTTCTGCCCCATTGGTCGGTTTTCTGTGTCCAAGCAATACCACATTGTCTTAATTAAAATTGTTTTCCAGGTACAAACTTTCAGTCATAAGGTGACTAAGTTCTAGGGCTCTAAAGTACGGCATGGTGACTATAGCTAACAACACTCTATTGTATATTTGAAATGTGCAGAGAGTAGATCTTACATATTTCATCGCACACACACAAAAGGTAACTATGTGAGGTGATGGATGTGTGAATTAACTTAATTATGGTAACCATATCACAATGTGTATGTATATCAAATCAGCACATTGTACACTTTAAATATATACCACTTTTTGTGAATTGTACCCCAATAAAGCTGGGAAAACAAACAAATAACTTTGCCATATAATAAGTTTTTCCATCTGATGGGGCAAGACTCTCCAGCTCTTTTTCTTTGGGAGTGTCTTGGCAAACTCTTCTCTGCAAATTTCAGAATCAGCTTGTTGAGTTCCATGAAAAATCCCATTGGAATTTCAACTGTGATTACATTGAATCTATAGATCGATTTGGGGAGAATTGACATTTTTTACAGTATTCAGTATTCCTATCCAAGATAAGTATTCCTTATCTCTGTGTATTTGTCATTTTTAATGTACACAGCATTTTAAATAGAGGTTTAGGGGACTTGCAGATCTCTGCATGGACTCCATCTCAGAATCCCTGACATGACTGCCCACTAGACTCTGTGCTCTGTTTTCTTTTCCATCAGGAAACACTTCCCAGTGGTGTCACTAGTCATACGTAATACATACACATACAGCTACCTTGCCTCCCCCTTCCCGCTTGTCTCTCTGGCCCTCTGATATCTATTCCTCAGAAACTTACGAAGTTAACCTTTTTCTGCAGTCTGGAGAGGCAGAATGGGTAAAAGCAGGAACTTAGGAGCCATACTGCATGAATTTTAATCTTGTCTCCATACTTACTATCTGTGAAATCTTGGTCAAGTTCTCCTACTTCTCTGTGTCTCAGTTTCCTCGTCTGTAAAATGGATAAGATGGTGATGCCAAATAGGACTTACCTCATAGAACTGTTGAGAGGATTAAATGAATAAATACATGCAAAGCACTTAGAACAGTGCCTGGTATAGCATATGTGTTACTTCTTCTTGCTGTTGTTTCAAAAACTTTAATGTCTCCACGTCTGTGGGAGGTGGGGATCATCTTCAGAATTTTAAATTAGGTCTATCTGACTTCAAATTCTGAGGCTGGGGGACTTCCTTGGTGGTCCAGTGGTAAAGAATCTGCCTTACAATGCAGGGGATGCGGGTTCCATCCCTGGTCAGGGAACTAAGATCGCACATGTCGTGGAGCAACTAAGCCCATGCACTACAACTACTGAGCTCGTGCACCTGACTTCCTTGGTGGTCCAGTGGTAAAGAATCTGCCTTACAATGCAGGGGATGCGGGTTCCATCCCTGGTCAGGGAACTAAGATCCCACATACTGTGGGGCAACCCACACAGGGCAACTACTGAGCACTAGCTCGTCTCATCTAGAGCCCGCCATACCGCAAACGCTCTGGAACCCGCACGCCACAACTACAGAGCCCACGCACCTTGGAGCCTGTGCGCCACAACTAGAGAAGAGGAAAAACCCGTGCACCACAACTAGAGAGAAGCCTGCGCACGACAGGGAAGAACTTGCGCGCTGCAACAAAAGATCCCACGTGCCGCAACTAAGACCCAACGCAGCCAAAAAAAAAAAAAAAATGGGATGAAGTAGCAAATATGGGTTGGTATAACAACTATGAGTGTGGATTTGGAGTTTAAAAAAAAAAAGCTGGGTGGGTTCAAAACTTGCTTCACCATTTACCTGCTGAGTGACTTTAGTTTCTGAGCCTCAGGTTTCCCACCTGTAAAATGGGGATAACACAGCTATTAAATAAAACAATCAATGGGAAAGACTTGGTAGCACTACAGGAAGGGACTCATTTATCAGCTCTCTGTGGCATCAGTTACAGTCATGTCCTTGAAAGTAATCTGCTTCTTCCTAGAGTTCTGTTGCCTCTTTGCCACTTTCCCAGTTCACATTACTCTAGCAGATTGTTCAAAGTGCAGATTCCTGGGCCTGCCCCAGAAATTTAGATTCAGTGGATCTGCAGTTGGGACCAGGAATCCGCCTGTCTGTGGCATGTTTAATTCCTGTTTAAAAAAAATATAATTCCAGTATTAGTGATATGTTTCATAAGCACAGTCCCAGTTTGAGAGTGGCTATAGCGATTCACACTGGCTTTGCCCCACCTGAGCGCCGTCTTTCCCGAGCATTGGGGCTTCTTCCATTTGCTCTGGCTACACTTAGCAAACAACTTGCAACCACTTCCTGGCCGAGCTGTCTTCTCCCTGGGAGGGGTGAACGGGTGCCCTCTAGGGCATGGAAGGAGAAGAGCTGCTTCCTGCTCATGGTCTAAGGGACCGTTGTAGAGGTACCAGGAGCAGCCATAAAACCCCCAGAGCAGGTGTGTGGGATGGGCAAAAGCGGATGGAGGTGGGAACTGCACCCTCATCAAGGTGATTGTCAGGAGGCCTCAGCCCAAGGAAGCCAAGGGCTGTGGGATCGCCCCCAGCCTGGGCTGGTCCTGCTCCGCCCTCGTGCCCAGGAACCTGAATCTAATAAGCCAATTAGTGACGGCAGCACAAGCAGTAGTCACTCTATGCACCACAGACAGAAAACACCAGCCTGAGGCATGCCCTTACGAAGCCTGTCTCCTCCTCCGCCTGTACCCTTGACCCCCAAGATGAAAGCTGAGTGGTTTTAGGGCAAGGGCAGGGGAACTAGAGAGCAGGGCTCAGGGTAGTGATTTTCTGCCCCTCTTTATGGTAAACACCATCACCCTCCCCTCCTAGTTTCTCGAGAGACCCCTGACACACTGGCCTCCTTTATGTGACAGGCAGACTGGCACTCAACTTTCATACTAACTGCCTGGGGCTTCAAATCCTGGCTCTGTTGCTTACTAGTTGTGTGAGCCTGGGCTGATGTGTGCCTCAGCGTTCTATACAATGGCGCTCATCATAGTACTTATCTCATAGGGTACTCGTAAGGCTTAAATGCATCATGACTGCTAAATGCTTCGTGTTGGGCACATACTAAATACACAAAAGACATTTGCTATATATTTGGCAGTCTTTCCATTCATTGAGCATTTATTGGTTTTAGGTACCACGCTAAGTATTATTTCATATAATACTCACTATTATTATCCCCATTTTACAGATTAAAGAATTAATGGTAGGGGGCTTCCCTGGTGGCGCAGTGGTTGAGAATCTGCCTGCTAATGCAGGGGACGCGCGTTCGAGCCCTGGTCTGGGAGGATCGCACATGCCGCGGAGCAAGTAGGCCCGTGAGCCACAACTACTGAGCCTGCGCGTCTGGAGCCTGTGCTCCGCAACAAGAGAGGCCGCGATAGTGAGAGGCCCGCGCACCGCGATGAAGAGTGGCCC
>NC_041230.1:27427629-27431771 GCF_002837175.3 Physeter macrocephalus | reverse complement strand
GAAGACCCAACACAGCAAAAATAAATAAATAAATAAATTAATAAAAACTCCTACCCCCAACATCTTCAAAAAAAAAAAAAGAATTAATGGTATTAACCAATAAAATTTTTTTTAATTTTCCAAAAAACACAATAATGGTGAAAGTGGTTAAATGCCTTGCCCAGGGTCACATGGGTAGGATGGGACAGAGGATGGGATTTGAACCTAGAACTAGGCTGGCTCCAGGGCACACGCTCTTAACCATTGTTCTATCCTGGTGGCTCAGGGTCTCCCTCTTTGGTCCCCACCTTCTTCATTCTCCTCACCTTCCCCCTTCCCCACTCAAGCTCCCCATTCTCAGCAGGGCTCCTCTCGCTTTTTGTCTGGGAACCCGGAGGCTGTGGCTGATGCAGTTCTGAACCCCAGCATTGTCTGTTTGCAGCCACCATCTTCTCTGGCCCTTTCTCCCCGGAGCTGGAGTCCTTCCCTCTCCCAGGCTCACCTCCTCCCCACTCCAATCCCTTATGTCCCCCCACCCTCCTCCTCTGGGACCTGCCCCAACACCATCCTGTTTCTCTTCTACTTCTCTCCTCTCCTCCCCTTCCCTCTGTCCTACCCAGGTCTTCTCCATCTGACGGCATCCCCCCTCCTTAGTGCTGTATCACGCTCCTTTCCCTTCCTCCCAGGTAACTCAAAGAAGAAGCCTCCACTCACAGCTTCCGTGCCTCACCCCTAACTCCCAAGGTCACACAGAACAAGCGCTCAGACCCTGACTCCTGATATGTGGTCCAGGGCTCTTCCCACATGCCACATCCTCTCTGTGGAGCATTTATCAGACTAGGTAGTCTGGGCACACCCTGAAGGGATGAAACAAGGGACTGGGAAGCTGAGATGAGGAGGCTGAGGAGACTTTGAGGTCTTGGTGGAGGAGGGCAGGCCGGGCAGAATTCTGGGTGACAGAGTCGAAGACAGGTCATCATTAGGTCATCCCTGCTTATTCCAGGGGACACAGAAATGCACACACTAACCCTCCAATGCACTGCTTTCCTTGTGAGGAGACCAGGTAGCCAGTTCATACTGCCCAGGGATAGATGGGGGCTGCTGAGTTGAAGTCAGTCCAGACACTCGGACACCTCTGCAAATATACTGCATATTTCTGCTTGCATGTGTGCCGGGGAGTATGAGGAGAGGTGGTGGTAAAGGGGCTTGTGGCCTTAGGAGACTGAGGGACAGACCTGCTGTCCTCATGGGGGGACATGCAGTCAGAGAGGGGAGGTGGCACTTATAGTCTCTGTGACCCAAGAGCAGGATCAAAGCCCATAAACACACACTGCAGGGAGTCAGCCTCCAGCTCCCCGGAGCACAGGAGGGGGCTTAAAGGGCTGTATCGGGGTGGACGAGGCCGCCCTCCCAGGCATGAGGGCCCGGCTCCCAGAGGCGTCCAGGCTGAGCCCCAGCGTGAGAACAAATCACATGGGGGGGGATTGTTTGCCTGACAGTTTCCCAGGCACTCTCATAAGGCCTGGGAAGGGGGTCGCAGGAGGAAGGGGGCTCTTCCTCAAGGCTTTCCCAATTCTGCCAATCATTGCTAATCATTTTACTAATAATAATCCCTCCTCCTTTGTCTCCCTGTCTCCCAGCCCACTCCTAACAAGACCTACTCCACTCCCCAAACCACTTAGAAGGCAGGACAGCCAGGGCTTAGAGGGACCTCGCTACCCTTTCCTGAAGTAGAGCCACACAATGGGTCGTGAGATGCTGATGATTTAGGTCCATGCAGCCCCTGCTTTAAATGGCCTTGCCTCATATAGGAAGAAAGTGTGACCCCCTTCCCACTGTAATAGAGAAGAACAAATCTGACTCCATATTAGATCTGTTTCTTCTGTTTTAACTTTTGTATTCTATTGCTTTTGCTTCCAGTTAAGAATGTTGCCTATAGCCTGAAATATACAGCACAGCCCATTCTCAAGGCCCTGACATTTAAGGGTATAATACTCTCCCATTCATATAGAGATAAAAAGTTGCAGAACAGGGCTTCCCTGGTGGCGCAGTGGTTGAGAGTCCGCCTGCCGATGCAGGGGACATGGGTTCGTGCCCCAGTCCGGGAAGATCCCACATGCCGTGGAGCGGCCGCGCCCGTGAGCCATGCCCGCTGAGCCTGCGCGTCCGGAGCCTGTGCTCCGCAACGGGAGGGGCCACAACAGTGAGAGGCCCGCGTTCCGCAAAAAAAAAAAAAAAAAAAAAAAAAAAAAGTTGCAGAACAGAGAGAATAACATTTGCCTCCTTGGAGGTTTACAGGAGCATCCTGACCTGACCTACATGGACAGCTACAAGAACAAACGATTCTGACACCAAGAAGTTTGCAAGAACAAGCCACGCTCCTCCCTCACCTTGTCTTTAAAAATGATTTGCTGAAACCCTTCGAGGAGTTTGGGGTCTTTTCAGTCATGAGCCACCTGTTCTCCTTGCATGGCCCTGCAATAAACCTTTCTCTGCTCCAAACTCCAACATTTCGTTTGGTAACACCATGTCCTTTTAACCCTGACTATTGAAGTAGCACCTCTCTCTCCTTCACTGATCTCTATTTCAACAGAGGGAAGCCGGGCTCAGGATCAGACCCTTCTAGCCCAAACAGTGTCAAAGTACAATTGAATAACAGCGTCTCATCTCATTGCATATCTATTGTTATGCTTACCATTATTTATAGCATGTGGTAATGGTTTTCAATTTCTGATATTATATAAAGTTTCTTTCATTATTTATTGCTTAATGATTTTAAACTTATGACATATCTCAGACTTACATAAAATTATAGACACTCCTATAACAAACAACTAACTAACTTAAATAAAAACATTAGAAATATGGTCGAAGTTCCTGAGTCTCTTTCCCAATTGTATTCCTCTCCCTCCCACCTGCCCTGGCCTGCCACCATCCTTATATAATGTTGATTATTCCCAAGCATGTATCTATGCTTTCACTAGACGGATGATAGATTGATAGGTAGATGGATGGATGGATGGATAAAGATAGAGATAGATATAGGGATATATAACTAAAATTGTATGTGTATACTCCTAAAATTATCTTACATATACATGTGTGTGTCTATGAGGCTTAACAGACACAGAAAAATACAGAAAAGTGCAATAATCACGAGTACAATTTTTACATAATGAATATACTTTTAAAATAGTGACCAGCACCCCAGAATTCCCCTTTGTACCCCCTCTCTGTCACCATCTCCTCCCTCCTCCCCACTAATGGCATGGACTAGTTTTGCCTGTCTAAACAACAGAAAGTATCATTTTGCTTTTTTTTTTTTTTTTAGTTTCTGCTTTATAACAAAGTGAATCAGCTATACATATACATATATCCCCATATCTCCTCCCTCTTGCGTCTCCCTCTCACTCTCCCTATCCCACCTCTAGGTAGTCACAAAGCACTGGGCTGATCTCCCTGTGCTATGCGGCTGCTTCCCACTAGCTATCTATTTTACATTTGGTAGTGTGTATATGTCCATGCCACTTTCTCACTTCGTCCCAGCTTACCCTTCCCACTCCCCATGTCCTCAAGTCCATTCTCTACATCTGCATCTTTAATCCTGTCTTGCCCCTAGGTTCTTCAGAATCATTTTTTTTTTTTTGCTAGCTGATTTTCCATGAATGGTTGCTAATATAGGTTCTAGCTCAAGAACAAACATTTTAGAATCAATTATATCTTAACAAGTACTGTTCTCCCTTCTTCTTCCTCGAGCTGATCTCCCTGTGCTACGTGGCCGCTTCCCACTAGCTATCTATTTTACATTTGGTAGTGTATATAAGTCCATGCCACTCTCTCACTTCGTCCCAGCTTACTCTTCCCCCTCCCCGTGTCCTCAAGTCCATTTTCTATGTCTGTGTTTATTCCTGTCCTGCCCCTAGGTTCTCAGAACCATTGTTTTTTTCTTTTTTTTTTTTTTTAGATTCCATATATATGTGTTAGCATACGGTATTTGTTTTTCTCTTTCTGACTTACTTCACTCTGTATGACAGACTCTAGGTCCATCTACCTCACTACAAATAACTTTGTAGCTTTTTATGGCTGAGTTATATTCCATTGTATATATGTGCCATATCTTTATCCATTCATCTGTCGATGGACACTTAGGTTGCTTCCATGTC